>NC_135958.1:27002021-27304878 GCF_053455715.1 Rhinoraja longicauda
CCTTCCAGAATTAGATTCCCCATGGTGAGATGCCCATTTCCTTATCAACTCCCGCTCAATTTTGGATGTATTCAGTTTTAAACATATTGCACAAATGCAAATTATTTTATTCCCTTTGTCTCAATACTGCTTCATTGCATGTAAGTGTTGGAGTACAATGAGTTAACTTTCCAATGCAGCATTCCAGTGCAGTCCACAGGACATAAAAGATCTCAAAACCTGCCTGCCCGTAGTCAATCCTACCATCACGTAACCTGAATTGAATATCCATATGCTTCTCGAAACTGCCAAGAGCAGAACGCAGTACTGGTGAAACAGACGCACTGACCTGCAACTTCAGTATCCTAAAACTTCAGTATGTCAGAATGTACCTTGAAGCTATTAAACCTGCATTTCAAGTCATGCTGTGAAAAATCTGTTTAACTGCCACTCATCATCCTTTATCCATTATAGTAACCTTGAGCTGAAGGCACTCCAAGAGTAGAAGCAACCGCAAACAAAACCCATTCAATAACTTCTGCAGCACTGCCCTCGGGGCAGTGGCAAAGGTCAATGATGTCACTCCAGGGAGGAGAAAGAAGAACTGCTGGGAATTATTGTTGTGGGGAAGCGCACTACCAGATTACAGCGGTATGAACATTGACTTCTCTAACTTCAAGTAACCCTTGCTTTCCCTCTCTCTCCATCCTTCCTCCTTCCCAGTTCTCCAACCAGTCTTACTGTCTCCGACTACATTTTATCTATATTTGCTTTGTTGTTACCTTCTCCCATCTAACAATGACCTATTCTACATTTTCCTTGATCTCGATTCCCTTTGTCCTGTCTTCACACCTTACACCTCCTTATCTAAGTATCTCCCTCTCCCCTGACATCAGCCTGAAGAAGGGGCTCGACCCGAAACGTCAGCCATTCCTTCCCTCCAGAGATGCTTGCCTGTCCTGCTGAGTTACTCCAGTATTTTGCGTCTATCTTCGGGCTAAACCTGCATCTGCAGTTCCTTCCAACACCAGATTACAGCTCCAGGTTGCTTTATTTTGATGCGAATATTTTTTTTCCACAATTGATGTTTTCAACTCAAAAAACTGTACATCTGCATGCAAAAATATTCTCTTTCAAAATTTAACCCAACAGAACCAGTGAGATTATAGCATTGCCTCTTTGCCACTGACGATGGCCCAGCCAAACTCAAGAAGTGCTTGGATCCAAACCCCCAGCTCCCAAAAGTGATTTGCAATGGAGGGTTAAGATTATTGGCAGGAATAGTAATGTGGGCCTGACATGTTGCGCTGGAGGACTACTTCATTCAGTTATGTGCTCGAATGCCGTTGAGCTATGGTTCTCCATTAGACTGCCGTCGCAAGTATAGTTGTGTGGGTCTCGGGTCCACAGCTCTTCCAGTTATTTCAAAACAAAAACCTGGTGGGAGATCTATTGTCTGCAACACAGCAAACAGGTGATGAAATTAGTTCAGGGAACCAATGACTTATTCTGAGTTTACTTTAATGCCCCTGAAATTGGTTCAAGGGCACCCAAGTAAATCCAGAACAAATAATTGGGTCACATCACACTTGGACTTGAAGACAATTTGATTTTTCCACAGATGCTGTCTGTGCGGAGTTTGTACGTTCTCCCTGTGACCGCGTGAATTTTCTTTGGTTTCCTCTCACACTCCAAAGACATGCAGGTTTGTAGGTTAATTGGCTTCTGTATATTGGCCCTAGTATGTCAGGTATGTCAGACTTGGTGGGCCGAAGGGCCTGTTTCCATGCTGATTTTCTGAACTAATCTAAATGATTAAATTATACTAATTACTAATTGTACAGGACGTTGTGAGACCGCATTTGGAGTATTGGTTCCACTTTGGTCAATTTAGAGATACAGTGTGGAAGCAGGCCCTTCGGCCCACTTGAATACCCCGCTGGCCACCATTAACCCATTCATTAGTTCTATGTTATCCAACTTTCGCATCCTACACACTGGGGGCAATTTACAGAAGCCAATTAACCTACAAACATGCAAGTCTTTGAAGTGTGGGAGGAAACCGGAGCACCCGGAGAAAACCTACGCGGTCACAGGAAGAACGTACAAACTCCGTACAGACAGCACCCATAGTCAGGATTGAACCCAGGTCTCTGGCGCAGTAAGGCAGCAACTCTACCGCTGTGCTACTGAGCAACCCCTCAAATGGTGAAAGAACAATAGGTGGGCCAAATCATCTGTCTTATTATTGCCTATTCTACGCAATTCCAAGTAATTTCTCTTTACAATTTCACGTGTTATGCCCTTGCGAGTTTGAAGGAAGGCGTGAAGGAGTTAACATAGATCTTCCTCTTGAGTCAAATAAAAACAACATACACAATGTCATTTCCAATAAAGTATTCTGTTCACACCACAAGTACCACAAGGGCTATTAAGACACAGGCAGGGAAAGATCTTTGAATTGGAACAGACTTCTCATTTTTAAATTTTATAGGTACTGCAGCAAGTAACATCCTCTGTGCCAAGCAAAGGGATTCATCTTGACATTACATTGAATCTATCATATGGTTGGAGATTTGTTAAATACTCATTGGGGGATAAGGATAGGAAGAAGGGTTTTCACAAAGATGATGTCAGCTCACTTTGTAACTCCACAACTGTTAATTCATTAGTGGTGGGACCAATTTTGTTGCAATCCTTGGGTAAACACTCAACATCTTTTTGACCTTGCCTCCCAAACGGGTGTGTGTGAGGTTTCTATGGGGACAAGGTGGTGGGAACGTGTTGTAATTTAGCCACGTTATTTTTCTATTGGGGTTCTACAGAACAGAGATTGCCCATGGGCAATAAATGGAAGCAATCTTAAATCTTCATAATATGTGGTAAATTCAAACATAGAGTCATGCAGTGTGGAAACCAGCCCTTTAGCCCAACTTGCCCACGCCGACCAACATGTCCCCAACTTGCCCACGCCGACCAACATGTCCCCAACTTGCCCACGCCGACCAACAGGTCCCATTCCCACCTGCCTGTGTACGGCCCATATCCCTCTAAACCTGTCCTATCCACGTACATGTTCAAATGTTTCTTAAACATTATGAAAGTACCTGCCTCAACTACCTCCTCCGGCAGCTCATTCCATACGTTCACCACCCTTTGTGTGAAAATGTTACCCATCACGTTCCGATTAGATTTTTCCCCCCCTCACCTTAAAACTATATCCTCTGGTTCTCGATTCCCCTAGTCTGGGCAAGAGACTCTTTGCGTCTACCCGAACTATTCCTCTCATGATTTTATACACCTCTATAAGATCACTCCTCATCTCCCTGCACTCCTTATCCAAAGACTTTGTCAAAGTCTTGATGGCACAGAGGCAGGCAGAATAATTTCAGTGGAGTTTTAGCTTAACAAAACAAAACTTTAAAATAGATCTTAGTACTGCACAGGATCAAACCCCTTGGCTCATGACCCCATGCATTCTGCGACCATGATGCCAATTTAAACTAATCCCATCTGCCTGCACATGATGTATGTTCCTCTATTCCTTGCCTGTTCATGTATCTGTCTAAATACCTCTTAAATATTGCTATTGTATCTGCTTCCACCACTTCCCCTGGCAACAAATTCCAGGCACCTGGTACTCTGTGTAAAAGCATGCCTCGTAAATTTCCTTGAAACATTCCTTCTCTCCCCTAAAAGCTGTCTCCTCTAGCGTTTGATATTTCAATCCTAGAAGTAGGATATTATGTACACCAGCATCGAGGGTGGCATGGCGGTGCAGCGGTAGAGTTGCTGCTTTACAGCGCCAGAGACCTGGGTTAGTTCCTGACAATGGCTGTTGTCTGCGCAGAGTTTGACCCCGTGGGTTTTATCCGGGTGCTCTGGTTTCCTCCCACACTCCAAAGACGTACAGGTTTGCAGGATAATTGGCTTGGTATAAATGTAAATTGTCCATTGTGTGTGCAGGATAGTGTGTCGGGTCACTGGTCGGCAAAGATACTAGAGGAACAAGATGGACCACTCCGTTGAAATCGCTTATACTGACTGAAGTGTAGTACGCAAAGGAGCCATTTTAGTAGGCAAAACCCAACGTTTGCTATGCCTCTCGCAGTGTAATCAGTGTTTTGGGGAACAGTATGTGTGATGACACCATTAAAATGCAGAATATATCTCATCTATCAATTCACAGATTTTTGTTATTTTTGTTTTTAAATGTTTCTGCAAGTTTCTGCATACTAAAATGGCGTCATGACATACTACGTTTTTTAGGGTTGAGTGGTCTATCTTGTTCCTCTAGTCAGTGCAAATTCGGTAGGCCGAAGGGCAAGTTTCCACGCTGTATCTCTAAACTAAACAAAACTATATTTCCAAGAAAAGAATGGGAGAAGAACTTACACCTGCTGCCCTAGACATTTGTAGGTGGCAGAACTCACGAGTTTATGAAGTGCCACAAACAAAAAAGACTTTGCAAGTCGCTAAAGTGTATTTTCTAGATGGCACATACAGCAGGACATCTGGGAATGTAAGGGAATTAATAGTTGAGGACCTGATTAGGCCAAATGACCATCATCATACTTCCTAGCTAGAGAATCCCAAGAAGTAAACCACTTTTTCTGGGTGCAAGAACACAAATAGTTGTTTTTTGAATGAATTTCCTTCCAAAAATACAATGGATTTAAACTCCAGTCGAATTAGAAAATAGGGTTGCCTGTTCCTCCCTTTACATTTTAGCAAATTAAAATTGTGTTTTGGAAACTTTTTCCAACAGTATTAAACTTCTTAATTGAGGAGCCACTCTTAAGTACATAAGTTTGAAGTGAATTTTAATTTGAAAGTTATATTTAAAAAATATACAATTGCCCGATTTGAAGGCAGATTTTGAGTGGAAACTCAGTGAAAAACAACTTTCCAAAATATGTCCGATTTTAGAATCCCCCCCCCCTCACTTGTATCCACCTATCACTTGCAAGGCTTCGTCCTGCCCCCACCTTATTTCGAGTTTTCTTCCCCCTACTACATCAATCTGAAGAGGGATTCCAACCCGAAACATTGCCTATCCATGTTCTCCAGAGATGCTACCTGACGCGTTGAGTTACTTTTTGTTTTGCTCAAGGTTTCAGCATCTGCAGATCCTCGTGCCTCTGAATGCAAATTTTGCATAAAATGGTCAATTGCACTCAAAATGGCAGCTTCTACACCATTTAAGCTTTTCTGAGAAATGACAGGCGCCATTGAGCTTACTTAATGTGCAGTCAAGGCGAAGAATTAAACAGATGTTGCATATGTTCCCAAGTAAAAACGCTGTGTGGGTATATCCAGATTTATCTCCACCTATAACTTAAATGTGGCACTTATTCTCACATTAGGTCCTTATATTTTATGTCCATTAACACAGGGGAATAATTTTCACTCAAGGTGACATGGTCAAATCTACCATGTTCAAATTGGATTGCTGCTTCAAGTTCCACCTGACTTTGCCATCCATTGACTTCAAAGATAATGATAAGTAGGTTGTATAAAATAGGTTTGTTCTTGATCGCACCTTTCACAGTGCTTTCCCATGTTAAAACCTTGTGAACCCTATGAGTTGTCATTGGATAACAACACTGAAAGGAGCTGAAGTTGGAACAAAAACGAATACAATGTTGTCTACCTTTCATCATCTGTTTTACCTCTGCCAATGACCCCTTCCAGAGGCATACAATGCAAGGGCAGCTCATGTGTGTTCTCAGGTGGTCTATTCAATTGTTTAGTTTAGTTTAGTTTAAAGATACAGCGTGGAAACAGGCCCTTTGGCCCAGTGTGTCCACGCTGACCAGCAATCAGCCGTACGCTAGATCTATCCTACACATCAGTGGCATTTTTTACAGAAGCCAATTAACTAACAAACCTGCATGTATTTGGGATGTGGGAGGAAACCGGAGCACCCGGGAAAAACCCACGCGGTCACAGGTAGAACGTAGAAACTTCATTCAGATAGCACCCGTAGTCAGGATCAAACCCGGGTCTCTGGTGCTATAAGGCAGCAACTCCACTGCTGCGCCACTGCGCATGATCTAATATCACAAATCAGTTTAGCCTGACCAGCAGGTCACTGGAGGGGCTCAAGTGATAGAGGACCAATGTAAAATGGTGGACTGAACGTGTTCAATTAAAAATAATTACGGAATCTGGAGAATAGTGTGAAAGAACCATTTGATTCACCCTGCAAATCGAAGAAGCATATGTTATGAGAAGATTATGAAGGAAAATAGAGTCAGCGTAGCAAAGTTGATCATTGTTGAGAGATACAGCACGGAAACAGGCCCTTCGGACAGAGTCCATGCTGATCATCAATTACCCGTTCACACTAGTTCTATGTTACTCACGTTCTCATCCACTCCCTGCACACTAAAGGCAATTTGCAGAGGCTAATTAACTTATAAACCCACGTGTCTTTTGGATGTGGGAGGAAACCGGAGCACACGGAGGAAACCCACGCGATCATAGGGAGAATGCGCAATCCCCACGCAGACAGCACCCGAGGTCAGGATCGAACTCAGATCTCTGGCGCTGTGAGGCCGCGGCCACTATAAAATAATAAATACACTGTACAATTCCTCTGCACCATCTCCTGCATGTCACAAATGGATCACTTTCACTATAAAACAGGAATGATATCAATAATAATTTCTTTGCTTTCAATTACAGGACCTCTCATGAATGGATTGAGATCAATTTAATCCCTCCTTGGGGTTCTACCTCAGTTACAGCTCAGCATCTAGAGTTGATTATAAATTGAAAGCAAAGCATGCCGAAGGCAACTCAAGACCTAACCAGAGGCTGAAGTTCAAGCCAGAAAATAACTGGGAAGCTGCTGGGAAATGTACTCAACCTTAAGGTTTTCAACCATAAAATGTATCTTTTGAAATTCAAGGGATGCAGGTGTTGCTGGCAAGGACAGAAGTGAGTAAATATTCCAACTTGTCCAACCCTGAGCAGCGTGCTGGGCCATTTCAGAGGGCAATTAAGAGTCTTTTAGTTTAGTTTAGCTGACAGATACAGCGTGGTAAGTTCTTCGGCCTACCGAGTCCATGCCGAGCAGCAATCACCCGTACACTAGCTCTACCCTACACACTTGGGACGATTTACAGAAGCCAATTAACCTGCAAACTCGCACGTCTTTGGCATGTGGGAGGAAACCAGAGCGCCTGGAGAAAACCCATGTGGTCACAGGGAAAACGTATAACTTTGTGCAGCCAGCACCCATAGTCAGGATCGAACCCTGGTCTCTGGTTTCTGTAAGGCATTCACATTGCTCTATGGGTCTAGAGTCACCTGTGGAGATTTTCCCCTTAAAGCACTGCAATGAACATGCTGAATTTTATGACAATCTTAACATTTAACGATCACCATTATTGATAATAAATTTTATTCCAATTAATTTAAAGACCCCTGCTGCCAGTAGCATTTGATCTGCTGTATTTGGATCATGAATCAAGGATTCTTTGGCATTGCTGATCCAGTTACTTGGCCAGTATGCTGCCGTGACCCTTGCAACCTCTGGACTATCACCGCTTTTAATAACCCATATTTTACCACTCAATGAATGACAAGAATATAACCTCCCCACCTCTTTAAAATTGTCCACAATACAATTCTTCAGTCGATCAGCATTCATTAAGCAAGTTATTTCCACTAATTGAACCAATGCTGCCCGAGGTGGGAAAATATCTATCATATCAGGTTTTTTTCAAAATTATTTCATAAATACATAACATTCTTTTTTTTTCTAAAAGTTTCTCAAATATCCCAACTAAATATCTTTTTTTTTACATTAACACCCAATGAGTGGGCAAAATATATCACCATTGCCAAGGACTGTGCACTTTGAGATGCAAATAATAGAGAGATGAATTGATATGACAATTATGGTTCCGTTATGAATACTCTCTTTCGTCTCAACATGTGCAGATAGAAGTTTCTACTCCTTAATCATCTTCTTATCTTCAGACTGCTGTGCAAAATAATCTCCTCTATGGTTTTTGAGATAGGGAACAAGTCATAGTCATGGAGAGTCATTCAGCGTGGAAACAGGCCTCAGAGGGGTTACAGTTGGCATGGCGACAACAACTCATGAAGCAATTCTAGAGCCAAGCCCTACCTCAAATATCTGAAGCCTGTTATATGAGGGCGTCCTTTGCTCAGGGCGTCCTTTGCTGTAGTGAAGAATGGGATTCCAGGCAACAAGAACATTTAGACAATTTGCTGGTCAGCAGAGATTCCAGGCCATGAAACTGAGCTTGAATTGTAAAATTTGGCGTGGCACAGTGGCGCAGCGGTAGAGTTTCTGTCTTACAGTGCCAGACACCTGGGTTCGATCCTGGCTACGGGTACTGCCATGAGGTCACAAGGAATAGGAGAAGAATTAGGCCATTCGACCCATCAAGCCTACTCTGCCATTCAAACATGGCTAATCTATCTCTCCCTCCTAACCCCATTCTCCTGCCTTCTCCCCATAACCTCTGACACCTGTACTAATCAAGAAACCATCTATCTCTGCCTGAAAAAATATCCACTGACATGGCAAAGAATTCCCACCTTCTGACTAAAGAAATTTCTCCTCATCTACTTCCGAAAAGAACATCCTTTAATTCTGAGGCTATGACCTCCAGTTCTAGACTCTCCCACGGAGTTTGTAGGTTCTCCCTGTGACTGCATGTGTTTTCTCCAGGTGCTCTGGTTTTTTGCCAAACTCCAAAGATGTATTGTAGGTTAAATGGCTTTGGTAAAATTGCAAATTGCCACTATGTAGGATATTGTTAGTGTACGAAGTGATCGCTGGTCGGTGCGGACTCGTGGGCCAAAGGGCCTGTTTCCGAGCTGTATCTTTAAAGTAGAAAGTTGTCACAATCTGTCACACACTCAGTTTAAGGCTCTGTGTGAAACAAACAATATAGGGAAAGTAAATCACTCTAACGCACTTTTATATGATTGCCTGAGGCTGATTCACAGTTTCAATGGCAGTTTCATCGCAATGCAATGGAAACAAGTAATTTCTCACTGGAGAGGTGGTGGGATAGAATTATAGAATGTCATGAGGACAAGGCTGAGACGTCAGTACTGAAGGAGGACACTCTATAAACCCAAGGAAATGGTAGTTATAGAGTCAACTAAACTAAGGTCCAAAATGCTGGAGTAACTCAATGGGTCAGGCTGCATTTCTGGAAGACATGGATAGATGACGTTTCAGGTTGGGACCCTGCTGCAGACTAATTGTAATCGGGGGGGGGGGGGGGGGTGGAGAGAAAGCTGAGAAAAGAGTTTGGAAATTCCTCTCCCCAGCTACAATTAGATTGAAGAATGGTCCCAACCTGCAACGTCGCCCATCCATATCTTAAAAAAACATTGAAAACATTAGCAACGCAGTGGTGCTGGTTTCCGATGGGCATGGTGACGGAAGCACCACACATCTCTGTCCTCCATACAGCTGGCAAGCTCCACTTTTGTCTCTACATATGCGTCCTCCATCAACGTCTTCAGCATCGTCTTGTTTGGTCATCCTGGGTTCCGTCTTCCATCGGTAGGTTCCCACAGCACTGCTTTGTTTGCTGGTATTTCTGGATGGCGGTGGCAATGACCAGCGAGCCTCATCCTTCTCGACCTGATCATCTCGGTCAGAGGTGGAATCTCCCCATCGAGCTGGGCGTTGGTGATGTGATCCCTCCAACTGACATTTTGAACTTTTCTGAGCATTTGGGTGTAGATATCATCGAGAGATTTGGACAGTGCTCGAGTGAGAGTCCATGCCTCAAACCCATACAATAATATTGTCTTGACAGTTGCCTGGAAGAATCTCAGTTTGAGACCCTTAGACATCCGAGACATCCAGAATTTTCCCCATGTTATTGAAGGCTTTCCATGCGAGGGTTTTCCGGACCTTGATGTCATTCTCCGAGCTCTGCATCCTCGCTCCCAGGTACTTGAAGTCCTCCACTGTCTTGAGAGATGCACCGCCACTGGTCATGGTCACCACCGTTGAACGCCATGTACTCCGTCTGCTTGGCATTGTCTTCTGGAGATGCTGCCTTACCCATTGAGTTACTCCAGCACTTTGTGTTTTTATTTTGTAAACTGTTATCTAAGGTTCCTTGAGTCCAACTGAAAAAAGGTAATCTGCTGAAATTATCTATCATATCATTTGATGAGTTTAGATCAGCATCTGCAGTTCCTTGTGCCTATCTGAAAAAAAGCTGATTTGCTGACATTATCTATCATGACATCTGATGAGCTAAGACCAAAAAGGTTCTATAATAATGTAGCTATTTATAGCATTAGATTTACACAAATAATGTTATCCAGTCAGATTTACAGCAATCCTATTGTACAGTATTTTAAAATTTCTTCACAACAGAAAGAATGCAAGTTCCTTTCTCTCAAATTCCATAGAAGGGACCAGTGTTGATTCTATCTTCCCGCAGATGCTGTCTATCCTGTCTCCAACATCATTTAATCATTTGAACATTTAAAAGGTCAGTACATGTGTAGACAAGTGTTCTCCTGCATGCTGGCAATAAAATGTTGTCTCTCACTGGTACAACGTTACTGAAATCACTTTACTCGTGATCTCAGTCTCTGAGACCAACATCAGAGCTTCCTTCAGAGGGGTGAATCTGCATAAAGTGTCCGGCCCATTTGGCCCACCTGGCCGAGTGCTAAAGATCTGTGTGGACGAACAGGCTGGCGTTCTGAAGGACATCTTCAACCTCTCACCTCTGTGGTCTGATGTTCCCATTTGCATCAAAAGGGCAACTATCACTCCATTGCCCAAGAAGAGCATGGTGACCTGACTCAATGATGGCTGACCATTCGCATTCACATCCACCGTAATAGTGCTTTGAGAAGGTGGTTTCGGTGCAAATCAACTCCTGCCTCATAAATGATGTGGGTCTGGTCATTTACTCCACCCATCTGCCAACACCCCCCTCACCTGCAAGCACCTATCTCTTGTTAGGGTTTGTCATGCCTTCATCTCCCTTTTCCAGCTTTCAAACCTCTTGTTTGTAGGTTAGTTACCTAAAATTGGAGAACTCAATGTTCATACCATTGGGGTACAAGTTATCCAAGCGGAATATGGGGTATCATGTACAGAACACTGTGGATAATGACATCGGTTTAGTCAACAACAGAAGATTTTATGTTTAAAGAAGTTTGCAACTGTTGTCATTCTCTTTCTGATGATTCAGATATTAACACCACTCCAACATGATACAATGACACCTCTCCCAGTGTGGAGAGTATGGCGTGCTCGATGTGGATGGCTTATGCGTAGTGTATACAAAGGATCTGCAGATGCTGGTTTATACTGAAGATGGACATAAATTTTTGGAGTCACTCATCGGGTCAGGCAGCATCTCTGGAGGAAAAGGATGGGTGATGTTTCGGGTCGAGACCCTTCTTCAGACCATCTTTGGCTTATGCATAGACTCAGTATCACTTCAGACAATGCAACTGGAGTGTCTGGAAGCAGAATAGGTCAGATCACTGTATCCTTGAGGTAAGGAGAGTAATTGATGGGAATAATAGATCTACTGGCCTAAAGGCTTAATTCGCAAATTAAACTGTGTAAATATTTATGAAGAAAATCAAACCGATTTGAAGGCAAAGGTTTTTAAGAGCTTTCTTTAAAGATGATGATTCTCTAATTGAACATTATTAATATTAAGCATTTCATCTCCAAGTACCTATGGAAAGATATAATATGATGATAAATATATTACCCAGCAACTAGCAATCTGTTCAAGGGTCATTGTGTTGATCATAATTTCGGAGGTGAAACATCTAATCTCAGTGCTTGATGCGTTTTAAATGAATAGCTGGATAAAAGGAACAGAACAAGCTTATTTTAATCACATCTGTCTAGTGGTAGATTACATTCTCTCAGTCTGTGTGATAAACAGTAATCGCTTAGCATAACGGCTCAAATGAAAACTGTTTGGCATCTTACTCCACTGAATGACAATATTACAATGACACCTCAATGGCAGTTCATAAATTCTACGATTTTCTTTAACCTCTAACAACCACTCCCCCCCACCCCACCCCCCTGTGCTCCACCTGGACCTGTAGCTATTTCTCCCCCTCCCCCTCCACCTGCATTCCTTCCACTGGCTTCACAATTCACAACTCTTCAATCCTTTTGTCTCACACCTTCTCTTTTTTCATCTCCGGCCTTTGTTCGACCATCTGCCGATCAAACACCACCCTCGCCTGTATTACCTGCCATGCTTTGTTCTTCCCCTCCTCTCTTCTAGCTTTCCTCTCCACCACCCCCCTGCCCTGCCCCACACAATCAGTATGAAAAAGGGTTCCGACCCAAACCATCACCTGTCAATGTTCTCCATGGATGCTGCCTGACCTGTCGAGTTACTCCAGCTTTTTATGACTTCTCCCGTAGTTAATATATAGTAACACATTTAACAAAACAAAAAAATCCCTAGTCAAAGTGATCACTAGTTCAGATGGTAAAGACTTAAAATGTAATATATTAAATGATTAAACTTCAACTGCTTTCTGTGGAAGACAATTTCTCAGGTTCACCATTCTCTGGGAGAAGACATTTCTCCACACCTCATTCTTAAATGGTTTACCACTTATCTGACCCCAGACCCCAAACTCTCCAACCATTGCAACATCCTTCCGAATTTAATCTGTCCCGTCCTCTCACAATTCTGCAGGTTTTGTGTGTTTCTATGTGGAAATTGGCAAGATTGTGTATGGCAATTTTTTACCCAGAGGTTGGTGAGTGCCTGGAAGGTGCTGCCAGGGGTGGTGGTTAAGGCAGATCCATTTGTGGTATTTAAGAGAATTTTGGCAAGGCACATGGATATGCAGTGAGTAGAAGGATATGGAATATGTGCAAGTAGATAAGATGGTGTTGGCATCATATTTAGTGCAGACATTGTTGACTGAAGGGCCTCTTCTTGTGCTGCGCTGTTCTATGTTCTTTGATCTATGAGTATATTACATTCCATTCAGTTTGTCTTCAAATTGGAGAGTTTTGACCCAAAACATCGGCCTCCACAGATGCTGCTCGAACTGCTGAGTTGCTCCAGTAGTTTGGGTTTTTTTGCTCCAGAGTTCCATAGCCTGCCTGTTGCCAATTGACCTTTGATGAAATAGCTTTGTTGTGATTCCACCCGTAGCCAGCTAACATCTCACTGCCTTGGGCCGCACACAAAGAACGCTGTCTTTGTTATACTACTGAAGGGATTCTCTGTCTCATGGAACCACAGACTTCAACATATTGGGAAAGGAGGTTCGGAAGAAAGAAAGAATTTCGGAGTTTGTACTGAGATCACAGGAAGTTCAATTTCATGGAGATTTTAGGGATAATTGCAAGTGATACTTTTGGATCATCTATTTCCTTTGTAAATGTTGAAGATGTCAACACTGACAACAACTTGCTTTTATCAAGCCTCTTCAACATATCGTTAAAACATCTTGGAATGAGTTAAACACAATCATCTATTTTTATGATTTACCTATTGTGGTTTTCAATGTCGCTGGCAACCCTGGACAAACATATTATGAACTAAAGGTAGACACAAAATGTTGGAGTAACTCAGTGGGACAGACAGCATCTCTGGAGGGAAGGATGGGTGATGTTTAAGGTTGAGACCCTTCTTAGTTTCTATTGTTCAGTCAAAACAGCGGCGTCTATGAGAGTCTGAAGAAAGGTCTCGACCCGAAAAGTCACCCATCCTTCTCTCCAGAGATGCTGCCTGCCCCGCTGAGTTATTCCAGCATTTTGTGTCTGCCATCGATTTAAACCAGCATCTGCAGTTCTTTCCTATTATAAACTACACCTTCTTGATTCATTGGAAGATGCTAATGTTTGTAGATACTTTTATCTGTAATTCAACAAATAACGAATAGGTAAAAAATGATTGAAAGCAGTGTTCAGCTAAATTAATCTTGAGTGGATTGATATCATCCTTTAGACCTGGGAATGAATATAATATCGCTTTCAAATAAAATGTTAAGGATAACAAAAGGTTGCTTTATGAGTGTCATTTTCCTGCACAAAATGGAGTTATATTCCCTTGTATTTACATTTAAGGACTGATAGATTTCAAGATACTAAGTGCATGCAACTGGCGAGTTGTGCATTTAGGGACCTGAACAACTTACAATGAAGAGACTGGGTGAATTATGGTCAAATTCACTGAAACCAAAAAGGAAGATTCAAAAGGAGGTAAATGGTGCACAGCAAAATTGGAAGGAAGGACAAACAAGAAATTTGGCTGATGGAGTATAATGTGGGGAGATGTTGGGAGGTTATCCACTTTGTTGGAAAGAACACAACACAAAAGTAGAGTATTGATAAAATGGTCAGAGATTGCAGAATGATGCTGCTCAGTGGGCGCTGGGTGCCCTTTCAAGTGTAGCACAGAAAATTAGCATGCAGGAACTGGAAGTAATTGGGAAGCAAAATTTAATGTTGGCCTTTATATGCACGCAAAATGGAACATAAAAGAAAAGTCTTGCTACAATGTAGGATGCTGCTGAGACCACAAATAGAGTACTGAGTACGCATTAACCTACATTTAATTGATAACCACCTGGCCCAACGTGCTTTTTTGAGTTCTTTGAAAAAGCTACCAGGACAGTTCCATTGTTATTTCTTGTGAGACGAGACCTTGTGTGCAAGTCTAACATTTCCAAAAGAAACGCAGATCGTAATATCAGGACTAATCTAAATGATCTTATAGTCATTAAGTTTAGAATGTCTGGCAGGGAAAAGGGTGCACCTCATCACCTGCATTTTGCGTGTGTGTAAAATTGGCATCTTTGCAGAGACTTACGAGAGAGAATCTAAATCTACTATCACCTCGAACATAGAAGGCAAGTTCATATGTTACAGGAGCAGAATTATGCCATTTGGCCGATCACGTTGACTCCACCATTCAAACATGGCTGATCTCTTTCCCTCTCAACCCCATTCTCCTGCCTTCTCCCCATAACCCACGACACATGTACTAATCAAGAATCTGTCAATCTTCGCTTTAAAAATATCCATTAACTTAGCCTCCAGAGTCTTCTGTGGCAATTAATTCCATAGAATGTGAAATGTTTCAATAAATTCCCCAGATTCACCACCTTCTGACTCTGTTCTGACATAGAACGGTACAGCACAAGAACAGGCCCTAACGCCCACAATGGCGAACATGGCATCAAGACCAACTCCTATCTGCCTTCACGTGATCCATACCCCCTCCATTCCCTGCTTATCCATGTGCTGATCTAAAAGTCTATTAAATGCCACAAAGTAAACCTGGGCCTGAAGCAAGCTTGACAGACAAAAACATTAAATATATTTTGCTTTGCTACCTTCATTGTGATAACGTGCAACCTATGCGATAGGAAGATGTCATTTGAGCAGCAAAACGAAGAAACAGATGCTTGCTAATGGCATGTGAGGCTAACTAGTGCAGTCCTGTCATCAGCTGTATGGTCTCAATCAACAAGCATCTGTTTCCCATTTAATTCCCCAAGAAACAAAAAGAAAGATTACCTGCAGAGAGCATTTTTCATAGCTGCTGTTGACAGGCAATGATATAAAGTGGGATTTCACTGCTATTCTTGGTGCTACTTTGCACTGGATGAATATGTAAGCAGATATGAAGAGGATGGACGAGGGGGGGAGGGGGAGGGGATGGGGGGGGGGGGGGTTAGGGCACGGACGAATTGAACAAGAAAGAATTGGATGCAATCCAATAGACCAAAGTGATGGAATAATCTGTGCATGTTTTTAAATGACAGGGTGGGTAAAGGTCTGACAACTTTCTCCTTAACCTCGACCCTGAATACCAATGTCTCTGGCCATTAATAATGTTCTTGTTGAATGTAAAGACAAACAGAATGCAAATTCTGTTCCATTCAACAATTTCACAGATACACTTAGCCTGTGAAACACCCCATACTCTATAGACAAAAGACAAACATAGCCATGGATTCTGGCAGACCCAAAATGCTGGAGTAACTCAGCGGGACAGGCAGCATCTCTGGATCTCTCCTGAGATGCTGCCTATCCCGCTGAGGTACTCCAGCATTTTGTGTCTACCTTCAATTTAAACCAGCATCTGCAGTTCTTTCCTCCACATGGATTCTGGCATGTCCACTGTGTCCAGGGACATCTCGAGGAACAAAAATAGGTTTCATTAAACCTGCCCGTCCTCAGCATTCTCCATTGTAGAACAGTGCAGCCCATATAGTGAAAGTGTAATGGGAGATTATTGGCAAATAACAGGGCACAAATTAAGGAGAGATCATTCACAGATAAATCTCCACAACTCTTGCTCAATCGTCCAGTGTGCAATTGATGTCTATCAGTTATATTAAAGTGGAATATTTTCCGTTCAAGAATACATTTTATGAAATCCACTGTCGGAGATTGATAGTTTTTTGATTAGTAATGGTGTCAAAGATAATGGGAGAAGGCTGGAGAATGGGGTTGAGAGGGAAAAATAGATCAGCTATGATCGAATGGCGGATCAGCCCCGATGGGCCGAATGGCCTAGTTTTGTACCCATTACATCATTTGGAGCAGCCTCTGTAAAATAAGTTTAAGGTAGAGTTTTGAGCTATTTAACTTTATTTGTATTTTGATGCACCTTTATAATTTATTTTCGGAGAAAATAGTTGAAAAGAAAGTTTGATAATGATGGGCTTTTGAAGGCCATCAAGGCCTTTGAGCACTGAGCCTCAGGATACAATGCAGTGAACCAGTGTTGATAAGACCCAATATAATTGATCTGATGACAAGGGCAACTGAGATAACACAGTTCCACCAGGAGTCAAACTCATAATGCAGGATGGAATCATGTGTGGATCAGCCTCTGTCAGCTTGGCAGATATTTTTTGCCCCAAACAGAAAAAATGCAGCAAAACAGGTGGGATCTCAACAATCCTTCGGCTTTTATGATTTCTGATGTGTGTCGGAAATGAATGATTCTTACATTGCAATTGCCATCACTTTTCAGAAGATCTTAATAGATTGTAAAACACTTGAGGATGTTCAGGTGATGTGAAAAGAATGGTACAGTGGTGCAGCAGGTAGAGCTGCTGTCTCACAGCGCCAGAGACACAGGTTCGATCCTGTCCTTAGTTGCCGTCTGTGTGGAGTTTGCACATTTTCCCTGTGGTCATGTGGGTTTCCTCTGAGTGCTCCGGTTTCCTCTCACATCCCAAATACGTGTGTGTTTGTAGGTTAATTGGCCCCTGTAAAAATTGCCCGAATGTTCAGCTAGTGTTAATGAGTGATCAATGGTCAGCGGAAAGTCGGTGGGCCGTAGGGCCTTTAGACTTCAAAGACACAGCGTGAAGACAGGCCCTTCGGCCCAACGAGTTTGCGGTGCCCAGCAACACCCCATACACTGGCACTATCCTACACACTAATAATAATCCTTCATTCGTTCCACAACGGGGAAATTTGCAGGGTTACAGCAGCAAAGTGGATAGCAAAAATAAATAAGCATTTATTAAAAAATAAAATAACGGTAATTATCTTTATTTACTGGTCTGCTGGGAGCAGTGCTGATTGTGCAGTCTGACGACAACAGGAAGGAAGGACCTTCGATATCTCGCCTTCATACACTTGGGGTGAAGAAGTCTGTCACTGAAGGAGCTGCTCAGTGCAGTGGCAGTATCCTGTATGGGGTGGGAGTCGTTGTCCAGCAGTGATGATAGCTAGGGACAATTTACAATTTTACAGAAGTCAATCAGCCTACAAACCTGTGCAGCTTTGACGTGTGGGAGGAAACCGTAGCTCCTGGAGAAAACCCATGTAGTCACAGTGGAATTGTACAAGCTCGGTACAGACAGCACCAGTCGTCAGGATCGAATCCAAGTCTTTGGCGTTGTGAGGCAGCAGCTCTACCAGCTGTGCCACCTTTGGTTTTGCATCATGGTTTTTCCATTAATGCCCTCTTTCCCTTAATGCCCATTTCTTTGGAGCCAAGGTCCATTCTATGTTCGTCAACTCAAATAATCCCCTCAATAATCAGATCCCTCAATAACCCCCTCAATAATCAGATACTCTGTTCCTCCTGCAATACTTTATTTTGCTAATCATCCATATACTAAAACCCTTGTTTGTTTGTTTCTTTGTTCCTGAACTACAGCCAAAACGGTAGACGATAGCACGACAATATTAGGCCCACCTTACACACCGTCGTCCCTTTGGTGCTAATGGAAGACATTTCATTGAAATCAGTGTTATATTTTTTAAGTTATTCACAGTTTAAAGTTTAAATCTATCTCCTAGGGAGGTATGGGGGAGGGACGGACGGTGGGGGGTAGAGGGAGGGAGGGGGGTTAAGGGGGATTGAGGGGGATGGAGTGGGGAGGGAGGGGGAGGGGAGGGTAGGGAGGGAAGGAAGGGGGAGGGGGAGAGGAGGGGGGAGGAGAGGATGTTGCACCAATGCAGGAGAGGTTTCTTGCAAGTGGGCCCAACGGGTCCACTTGGTCTAGTAACATTATAAACTTTCAAAAGGTCAAGTCTGTTCGAATTTTTACAGAGTGCTGCATTCTTGGATAACTTGTTAACAAAATCTACAATAGTGTTCATTTCTGTCACACCTAATTATCAATACAATTTGACACCATATCACAAGGAGGCGTTGGGCCAGGATATGGTGCCATAGGCTGTGAATTTGTGGAGAACTGCTGGCTAGTTCCAGTGCACGTGACAGCTTGCTCAGGATAGCCATTCCTCCACATTACAGCAGGAAACACAAAAGAAAGACCTGTCTTTCTGCCAATGTGTTCTCCAGGAAAGTTGCTGAGCTGAGGGCTTAACTGCACTTTATATCTGGGGCTGTAAGGCAGCAACTCTATGGCTGCACCACCGTAATTTCCATGCCAGTTTCCATGCTCATCTCTCTAATCTAAACTAAATACCCGAAGATAGACACAAAATGCTGGAGTAACTCAGCGGGATAGGCAGCATCTCTGGAGAAATAGATGAAAAGGAAGAAATTACAGGGAAGGAAGTAAAGATTTTGGGGCAAATGAAATGTTTTTGAAAATTTCTGCTTCCATCCATCTGCCAATGTCTTTGACCTTGCCATTGACAAGTGTAATGCAGATCGAGAACCATTGTGTATAAAATCACAAGGGGAATAGATTGGGTGAATGCACAGAGTCATTTACCCAGGGTAGGGGAATCAAGAACCAGAGGACATATGTTTAATTTGAGAGAGGAAAGATCTAATAGGAACCTGAGGGGCACCTTTTTCACACTGAGCATGGTGAGTATTAAGGAACAAGCTGCCAGGAGGTGTAGGATGGAATTGCAGATGCTGGTTTAAACCATAGATGGACACAAAATGCTGGGTCTCGACCCGAAACATCACCCATTCCTTCCCTCCAAAGATGCTGCCGGTCCCGCTGAGTGACTCCAGCATTTTGTGTCTATCTTGAGCTGCCAGAAGGGGTAGTTGAGGCACGTAATATAACAACATTTAAAAGACACTTGGACAGGTATATGGATAGGAAAGTTTTAGATGGATTTGGGCCAAATAATTTATGATTTGTGAAGTTGCACCGATATTAGAGGCTTATTTCGAACATAAACAACAAAGTGGTTCAGTTCAGTTTAGTTTAGTTTCGAGATACCGCATGGAAACAGGCCTTTTGACCCACCAATTCCACGCAGGCCAGCAATCACCCCGTACACTAGTCCTTTCCCACACACTAGTGTCGATTTACCGAAGCCAATTAATCTAAAAACCTGCGTATCTTTGGAATGTGGGAGGAAATCAGAACACATGGAGAAAACACACGTGGTCACAGGGAGAATGTGGAAACTCTGTACAGACAGCACAGTCTCTGATGCTGTAAGGCAGCAACTCTACTGCTGCGCCACTGTGTCACCCAGCTGGGTAGCCTGTGTTCGGACTGTGTGCTTTACGGAATAAATCGCACCATTGCTTGCAATTCCCAGAGATGCAGAGTCTGACTATTAAACAAACGGCATGTTTAACACATGAAGCTTAAAAAAATTACTGTATGATGCTGTGGTTGAAATGAACTGTGCCACAGTGTTGTTTTGAGCTGCTGCCTCATAGCGCCAGAGACACGGGTAGATCCTGACCTTAAGTGCAGTCTGTGTGAAGTTTGCAAATTCTACCTGTGACTGTCTGGGTTTCCACGGGTGCTACAGTTTCCTCCCACATCCTAAGTACGGGCAGTTTTGTAGGTTAATTGGCCCCTGTAAATTGTCCTTAGTGTGTAGGGAGTGGATGAGAAAGTGGGAAAATATAGAACTGGTGTGAATGAGTGATCGATGCTTGGCGTGGACTTGGTGGGCCAAAGGGCCTGTTCCCGTGCTGTATCTTGAACAGAATGAACTTGAACTGAACTATACTAAACACTGAACTTAGTGGCAGGCAACCCAGTGTGTTCGCTCCCGACAGCACCATTCATTTCACATTTTCTGGTTCATGTGCTGCACTTTAATTGATAACATTGAATCCAGAGGTTGATCCAGGATGAACATTTCACACATTCACGCGATTCAGCTTCCTTGTAGTCTGTGGGGAGCTCCTGAATAACGTCAATTAATTTTACAGCATTTTACATTGATTTTACAAAGAAACTGATAAATTTCACAGGATCCCCTTGAGTTTGTGAAACTTCTCAGCCCTTCAGTTGTTGCAAAATGTGCAGCCTTGGTTGTAAGGCACTTCTGCATGTGACTTGCTTATCTATCATGTTGGTAAAGCTGCTACCTCACCGTGCCAGAGACCCGGGTTCAATCCTGACCTTGGGTTTTGTCCGTGTGGAGTTTGCACGTTCTCCTTCGGATTCCTTCGGGTGCTCCGGTTTCCTCCCACACCCCAAAGACAGGCGGGTTTTTGGTTAATTGACCTCTGTAAATTGCCCCTAGTATGTAGGGAGTGGGTGTGAAAGTGGAATAACATGGAACTAGTGTGATGGCTAATCGATGGTCAGCGTGGACTCGATGGGCCAAAGTATTTATTTCCAGGCTGTATCTTTCAATCAATCCATTTTGGTCACCAGTTTAATACAACCAGATTAATGAAAACATCTGATTGTAAGGCAGCAACCCAAGCGCTGCGCCACTGTGCAACATTTGGATCAAGCTTCAGTCAACATGTCCACCGACACACATTGCTGAAACGTTGACCTGGAGGTGCTTGGATGAGTTACCAAATGGAAGCCGCGTGAGACACATCATTCAAAAGGGCTGCAAAATGTTCAAGTAAATATTCATATGACAACTGCAGTAAAACATGCCATTGCCCATGCAATCCCATGGTTAATATTTTGACAATGCTCCAAATATTGTCAAAATATTAGCATTGGAATAATATAATCAATGAAATTCAATATAATCAATGAGATCCAATTCGAAGGTCTCACAATTTTCCCACCTATCCTGGTGTTGAAGAAGGCTTGCAAGTCATTATATCATGTAAGAGGAAATCTAACCCATGCCCTCACAACCCTGCTTCTATCCCCCTCCCCATCACAGGGCGAACTTTACTATTAAATAACAATGCAAGTCGCACCTACTTTCAAGGCTCTTCTTTGTGCCCAGAGGACATTATGATCTGCACGGTTGCAAACGATGCTACAGAATTTACAGTGTCTGACTCCATGGCATTTGTCTACCATGGGATCACAAAACCGTGTGTTTCAGACACCAACAATTGACTAAATAAACCTTCAGTCGCTCTCAGGGTTCACTTCTAATTTTTTGGCACTGTGTGCAGCCACCTGCTTCAGGAGGGAAATGTTAGCATTCAGAATCAGGAACATATTTTCTGCAGCATATTTTAAAGTCAAACCATGTGGGACTGGATGTAAAGAAACCAGCTTGTTAGCTGAATAGAGATTTCTGAGAAATCTCTTGGATGTGTGTACAGTAATGAAATATTTTATCACACAGATTACTCTGTCAGAAGCAACAACTTACTTGTGTAAGGTGCCAATGATGCAGAAGAACAACCCAATGTGTTTCCCAGAGGAATTAAGAGACAAAGTAATGGACTTAGTTGGAGAAACGACTAGTACTTGCATAAGTCTCATGGTTTAAAGAAGGGCCTTTAAAAGAACACGTTAGTGAGAAAGGTCTGGGGTTTAGGTCTCTCGTGGTGCAATGAATTTCACAGATTCACCACTCTTTGGCTAAAGAAATTCCTCCTCATCCTCATCCCCATCCCCATTCTTTAATTCAGTGGCAGTTCTGAGTTTAGATACAGAATTGCCCATTACTGGAAACATCCTCTCCACAACCACTCTGTCAAGGAATTTCATTATTTAGGTAGGTTTCAATGAGATCCCCCCTCATCTTTACAACAGGCCTAATTCAGGGGAGCAGCAACTAGAAGAAAGACACAAAGTGTTGGAGTATCTCAGAGGGTCAGGCAGTATCTCTGGAGAAAATGAATTAGGTGACGTTTCGGGTCGGAACCCTTTTTCCTTCTGGGCAGAAGGTAAAAGCGGGCCGTGCTGGGCTGGGGAATGATAAGGTTGGAGGCTGTAGAGGACAAACAGCTGGAAGTGATAACATCGGAGATAGTTTGAGAGATAAAAATGGTAAATAAAGCAGGAATTAGAACCTGCCTTGATGACTTTATGATTTTGTGTCATAGAATCATAGTCACAAAGCGTGGAAACAGGCCCTTTGGCCCAACTTGCCCACACCGAACAACACATCCCATCTATACTAGTCACACTTGCCTGTGCTTGGCCCATATCTCCCTAAACCAGTCCTATCCATGTACCTGTCTAATTGTTTCTCAATGGTTCCGATAGTCCCTGCCTCAACTATCTCCTCTGGCAGTTTGTTCCATACACCCACCACCCTTTGTGTGAAAAAGTTACCCGTCAGATTCCTATTAAATCATTCCTCACTGAGCTTAAACCTAAGTCCTCTGGTTCTCGATTCCCCGACTCTGGGCAAGAGACTCTGTGCATCTATTCCGCTCATGATTTAAAATACCTCGATAAGGTGTCTGTCATCAAATATTACTTAAATTGCCTTTGTAAGTTTGGTTGCCTAATCCATTTGAATAGGGCCAAGCCTGACACTGGGAGCCCAGATATAAGGTGCAGTCAGCCCTCAGTTCAGCAACTTCCAAAAGTCAAGAGTTTTATTGTCATATGTCCTGAAACGGAACAATGAAATTCTTACTTGCAGCAGCACAACAGATATGTAAACATAGTACTCCGTAATACCCATAATGGGGCAGCGGTAAAGTTGCTGCCTGACAGCACCTGAGACCCGGGATCGATCCTGGGTCCAGCAAATAAATGAAAAATAAAACCACTTGGGTTTCCTCTTGATTCCTCCCACATCCCAAAGATGTGTGGGTTTGTAGGTAATTGGCTCCTGAAAGTTCTACCAAGTGTGTAGGGAGTGAATGCAAAAGTGGGATGACATAGAACTAGTGTGAATGAGAGATCGATGTGGACTCAGTGGGCCGAAGGGCTTTTTTTTCCATGCTGTAACTCTTGAACTAATTTAAATTACAACAAACACAGTGATATCTACAAATTAACACAAAAGCAAACAGAGAATGAACTCTTGCAATGAAGAAATTTCAGTGGAGCTGAATAGCCTTGAACATAGTGCCAAGACACATGAAAATCAACTAATTGACACATGTTCAATAACTGCATGTCAAAAGAAATTAACCTTTTTTAGTACGGCTCCCATTTGATGCCATATCTCCACAGACTTATTGCAGCCTTACAGAGAACAATCACGCAATAGCAGACACTTGCCAGGATTACCCTTGCAACAGGCAGTACAATTTTAAAAGCTCTAGACATCACTGATCCACCTTGAACAAATATTTGCCTGAGGACCACTTCCATTGACTGTCTCAGAATTCAGATGTAGACAGCATAGAACAACCCATTCTATCCATCAACAACAACTTAGTGTTGTATAATGTTATGCATTAGGATTCTACATTGTCCGTCTTCACGAGAAAGCAGATACTCACATAAAATCATTGACAGGGTGGCGCAGCGGAGCTGCTGCCTTACAGCGCCAGAGACTCGGGTTCAATCCTGGCTATGGGTGCTGTGTGCATGGTGTGTGTTCATTCTCCCCGTGACCATGCCGGTGTCCCCGGGTGCTCCAGTTTCATCTGGCACTCCAAAGACAGACAGTTTTTGTAGGTTAATTGGCTTCAGTAAAATTGTAAGTTGTCCCTAGTGCGTAGGATGGTGCTAGTATACGGGGCGATCGCTGGTCAGCGCGGACTCAGTAGGCCAAAGGGTTTGTTTCAAAGCTGTATCTCTAAAGTCTAAAGACAGACTTTTATCCAGACCTTGGTGCCTGGGTAGTTGTGAGGGGCATGTGGGGGGATGGCGAAGCATGTTATTGAGACAGTTTATTGCACAGTTACTGACAGTGGGTCAGAGTTCTGGAGCTCCTTATTTAATGGACAGGTACATGGATAGCAAAATATTTAGAGGGATATGGGCCAAATGCAGGCATGTGGGAAGAGTGTAAATGGGCCATCTTGCTCGGTTTGGACAAGTTGGGCCGAAGTGCCATGTTATGACCCTATGAGTTATGAATGAAACTGAACATTGAGAAATCATGAACATTATCACTTCTGTCATCATGACAGGAACAAGAGCATGGGAAATAATGCCCAAGGCACTTGGGCCTTAGGCACTTTCCTGTGGAATTCCTGCAGTGTTGCTTAGGGCCCTCCAACTATCACTAACACAGTGGCGCAGCGGTAGAGTTGTTGACTTATAGCGCCAGAAATACGGGTTTGATCCTGACTACTGGTGCTGTCTGTGTGAAGTTTGCACATTCTTCCTATGATCATGTGGGTTTTCTCCAGGCGCTCCGGTTTCCTCCCACACTCCAAATAGGTGCAGGTTTGTAGGTTAATTGGCTTCCGTAAATTGTAAATTGACCTTAGCATGTAGGATAGTACTAGTGCACGGGGTGATCGCTGGTCGGCATGGACTTGGTGGGCCGATGGGCCTATTTCTGCGCTCTATCTCTAAAGTCTGCAAGCTCTGAAACTTAAACCATATATAGACTAAGGCCAAAGGCAGGAGTCATGTAACCCCAAACTGTTCATTAAATGACCGATTACTACCCAATTGAATGGAACTGCCATGATAACTTCCATAGTTTTGCAGGTAATTCAGTGGGGACTAAAGAGGGAGTCATTTTGAGATAGAATTTGTGGCATGCCTTGGTATGTTTCCATTTAGTCCGACACATACCAGCATTGTAGCTGGTCTTGAGATGTGGCTGGCTCTTCAACACAGTTTTTTTTCGCAATGTAGACACTATCTGGACATTATCTGGGCTCATAGCCTTTACACTATCGCGTGTTCTCAGCCTTTCCTTAATTTTGCATGGAACAAATCCAGTTAAAGACTGAATTCTTCAATGTCAGAGTCGTCACCATTAGAGTTGGCTCATACTTCACAGCACTTCACATTGAGGATGGTTGGGGATGCGTCACTACTGTTTGCAATCGAGCGCTGGACTCCACTTCATTGAGGGTTGAGATGCTCATGGACCTCTTTTTCTTGTTATTTATTCAATTACCCATCACTATTCATGATGGGCTGACTGTAGAGCTTAGATGTAATCTGCTGGTTTGGGATTTTTTAGGTCTTCTGCAGCAGTAGCTTCAGCCGTTTAATGTGCATGTAAACCCCACATAATATGTTCACAGTGTTGATTCTTCTACTCATAGAACGTTGAACATTACAGCACAGGAATGGACCCTTCGGCCCACAATGTTTGTGCCGAACATGATGCTTGGTTAAACTGATCTTATCTGCCTGTACATGATCTAAATCCCTCTATTCCCTGTTCTTCCACAGGCTTATCTAAAAGCCTCTTAAACACCACTATCATATCTGCCTCCACCACCACCCCTGGCAATGTGTTCTAGGCCCTCACCACCCTCTAGCAAAACTTTCCCCCTCTCACCTTACAGCTATACCCTCTAGCATTGGATGTTTCCACCCTGTGAAAAAGGTTGTGAATGTCCACTCTATCTATGCCTCTCATAATTATATATACTTCTCTCAAGTCTCCCCTCAACCTTCGATGTACCATAGCTGATCTATCTTCCCCTCTCAACCCCATGGTGAATGGTAAGTTTTTGATCGGTAAGGATGTCAAAGGTTACGGGGAGAAGGCAGGAGATTGGGGTTGAGAGGGTAAGATAGATCAGCTACTATCGAATAGCGGAGCATACTTGATGGGCTGAATGGTCTGGTTCTGTTCCTACTTTTTATGGTCTAAATTTAGGTATACTTAAATCCAGGCTACATCAAGACAGATTATTTGCTGTTTTTTGGTTTTCAGCATTCGGTTGAGAAAAGAATTGAAGCTCGATTGACCGAGAAGGCAAAACATTATAACTAATTTCAGTATAGCAATGCGGTAGCATTAGTTTGTCATTAAAATGTGTTGGATTTACAAACGGGCAGTCAGTAAGACCACCTATCATAATATATCATCATGCAAATCCCTATTTTGATGCAGCCATCAAGGAATAGGTGACAAAATTATAAAGTCAGAGAGTGTTTCATTCCCATTCCTAAATGGTGTATTATTGCGGGCCCAACCAGCCTTTTATGGCGATGAGGTGGAACCGTTCTCAGGTGATAGAAATGTCAAGTAAACCTAGCACTAATAATAAAAAGGAACTGCTGCTGGTTTATCCCAAAGATTGACATAAAATGCTGGAGTAACTCAGTGTGGCAGGCAGCATCGCTGGAGAAAATGGATGGCTGATGTTTCGGGTTTGGACCCTTTTTCAGACTGATCAGTCTGAAGAAGGGCCCAGACCCAACACGTCACGTATTATTTTCTCCAGAGATGCTGCCTGGCCCGCTGAGTTACTCCAACATTTTGTGTCTATGTTAAGTCTGAAACTAGAAGAGGTTTATGGGCTTCCTTCCAACAGAATACATTCCAATTAAATTTAAAAAAATGCAACTAAGAGCTCTTTGTAATGTTGCTTTAAGATTGGCAGGATATAGAATATTTTCCTGCATTTCACTTCACTACTTCATAGGATTTCTCCAAGCCCCTTAATTATTTTAACTGTAGTGCAAGCTCCATAGACCCAAGTATCACACCTTCAGGCACTTGCTGTTTAGCCAGAAGCCATTCGAGAGGTTGTATTAAACTGTCAAATGTGTAGAAATTGCAATGTACCTGTCAACAGTATTCTGCAAGAGTCATGGGTGAAGCCATCAATTTACACGGAAAATGCTGTTGACTTTCAGTCGTTAAGGCAAGATACTGGAACTAATAGGGTATTCAGAGGCCCTTCTATACATCATCAGTCAAACTCAACAGCAAGCCAATAATATTTGGTGAGCTGTTATTTATAATCATACTGATAAGGTAATTTAATCTTCGGGGACCTCGGTAGCACACAGAGCGCACATTTTTAGTTATTTTGTTTTATTTTAAGGCCACGTACAGTACTTGGAAAACTTTCAGCCTGAATTTTACTTTTTGTGGATTGTTGAAAAAAATAACAAACATAAGCCATCTGCAGGAGTTTTATAAGCTCCACCACATAGAGATCGAGCTTTTTATAGGTCAGTCATAGCGATGAAGGAACTGAGAACCTCCATCAGAGCTGAGAAGGAACAGGGAGGCCGCAATAGTTTCCTTGCAAGTTTAACCATTTGTTGGCAGTGTATGCCTTACAGTCTCCTATTTCTGGAAGAATGGTGATATTACTGGTGATACGAATGGCGGCACAGTGGCACAGCAGCGTTGCAGCGCCAGAGACCCAGGTTCGATCCTGAATATGAGTGCTGTCTGTACAGAGTTTGTACGTTCTCACTATGACCATGTGGGTTTTCTCTAAGTGCTCTGGTTTCCTCCCACATTCCAAAGACATCCAGGCTTGTAGGTTCATTGTCTTATTTTCATATTTATTTTTCATATTTCAGATACAGCGCGGAAACAGGCCTTTTCGGCCCACCAAGTCCGCACCGCCCAGCGATCCCCGCACATTAACATTATCCTACACACACTAGGGACAATTTTTACATTTACCCAGTCAAATTAACCTACATACCTGCACGTCTTTGGAGTGTGGGAGGAAACCGAAGATCTCGGAGAAAACCCACGCAGGTCACGGGGAGAACGTGCAAACTCCTTACAGTACAGCACCCGTAGTCAGGATCGAACCTGAGTCTCCGGCGCTGCATTCGCTGTAAAGCAGCAACTCTACCGTTGCGTCACCGTGCCGCAACGCCGTGTCTTCTGCACAGTGCCTCTAGTATGTAGGGTAGAACTAGTGTACAGCACTAGATTGATGGTCAGCACAGACTTGGTGGACTGAAGGTCATGTCTCCATGCTGTAAACTAAACTACTAAATTCCACTAATTACTAATTGTACAAGACATTGGTGAGGCTGAATTTGGAGTATTTGTTTACTTTTGGTCCATTATAGGAGGATGTCATTCAGCTGGAAATACTACAAAGCAGATTTACGAGGATGTTGCCAAGACTTGAGGGCCTGAGCTATGGGGAGAGGTTGGGCAGGCTAGGACCTTATTCCTTGGAGTGCAGGAGGCTAGGATGTGACTTTATAGAGCTCATAAAATCATAAGGTGAGTAGATCGAGTTAATGCACAGTCTTTTGCCCAGAGAACGGAAATCACAGGTCAGGGGAGGTGAGAGGGGAACATGAGGCGTAACTTTTTCACTCAGAGGATGGTGGGTATAATGAACAAGTTGCTAGAAGAGGTAGTTGAGGCAGGTACTATAACAGCATTTAAAAGACATTTGAACAGGTATATAGATAGGAAAGGTTTGGATGGATATGGGCCAAACACAGGCAAATGTGACAAGCTTAGATGGGGCATTTTGGTCGGTATTGATAAGTTGGGTCGAAGGGCCTTGTTCCATGCTGTACTACTCTCTTTGATTATCCCAAATGTACTCATAAAATATATCCAAACGGCACCATCAATAATATTTTCATTCAATGTTCAGTTAGAATTATAAACACACTTGTTAACTGTTTTATCGACATATCTTCACGGAACAACAGAACACAAGAAAGGTTTAGAGGCCAAACGGGGGCAGGTGGGACAAGCAAAAACAGGGCATCTTGGTCGGCATGGGCAAGTTGGGTCGAGGCCCTGCTTTGGTGCTGTATAGCCCCATGATTCTACGAAACCTGGAGAGAATGAAATGAGATGAGTAAATGATAGTCTTGGTGGGCTGAAGGGCCTGTTCCAATGCAGTATGGCTCTTTGACCATCACCACACCTTGAAGCTTTTGCAAAGACTTTGCTATCAGTTCCTTCGCTCCTATCTACACCCACACTCTACACTTTACCAAGCAAGTTTCTAGTCAAAGATGGCCCCGGAGTGCGGTAACTCTTTACATGCTGGTCCCAGAAGAGGATTTGCAATCATCCATTATAATTGCCCCACCCTTTTAAATCTTTATCCTTTATCTGTGCACTGTGGATCGCTTGATTGTAATTATGTCTCGTCTTTTCTTTGACCAGATAACACGCAAACAAATACTTTTCACCGCACCTCGGTACTTGTGACAATAATAAACTAAACAAGACTAAACGATGACCTTTCCCTCAGCATTACTCAAAATACACTTCCAAAGGATTATGAACAAATGGTTGATGGAAAGGAATTGTTGATGTTTCAAACTGAGACTCTGCATTATCAACAGTACTTTGTGTCCTCATTTATAAACTAGTTCATTGATTACCATTTAAAGTAGTGATATTCTTGGGTGGGTATTTCTCTTACATAAAGTGGGCAGTGTTGTTCCTGAGACACCAAGGGTACAGAGCACAATATTACACGAATCAACAAGGGTCAAAGGTTCAAAATCTGCACAACTCCCCTTCCATTAAGCAAAAGACAAACTGCTGGAGGAACTCAGTGGGTCAGGCAGCATCTGTGGAGGAAAATGGATTGACAACATTTTGGACCGGATTAAGTTCACAGGTCTTAGGAGCAGAATTAGGCCATTCAGTTCATCGAGTCTACTCCACCATTCAATCGTGGCTGATCTATCTTTCCCTCTCAACGCCATTCTCCTGCCTTCTCCCTGCGACCTTTGACACCCTAACGAATCAAGAACCTGTCAACTGCCGCTTTAAAAATGTCCAATGACTTGGCCTCCACAACCGTCTGTGGTAATGGAGTGGTGCAGATCTGGGTTTAACACAGCATCGGTTGCTTTTCATCACATTGAGCAGCTGCTCATATCTAACTAGTCCTTATGTAAACCACCACCCAAGAGCACCATTAATAATACTTTCTTTCAATGTTCAGTTAAAATTGTAAACACATTTGTTAACAGTTTCACCCACACATCATCACCGAACAACAGAACATAGAGGTATAATTACTAGAACATCCTGCAGCAGCAGTAATTAACTCACCTGCTCTAAACCAGAATATTTATCAATGTTTTCTGCAACCGAATTGGATATGAAATCATAATAATTCTCAGCATTTTAGGTGCCAAAGAAAATTATAGGCTTTTTCTGAATAGAATGAAAAATTGTTTCCCGTAAAAAGATATTTAAAGATCATTGTCTGGATATTTAAAATAATTTCACTTAGTACTCGGCGGTTAAATTGCTCCGAAAATGACAGCAGCCTACATCTTTCTGAAACAAGCATGTTTATGTAAAAAAAGACGTTCATCATTACCACGTATTTGTAAAATTATACATTTCCCTCTGTCACGTTAGGGCTGGCATTCTACAGCAGAGGAGCAATTTAAATTTCACTGCTTAATCTGAGTAATGTATTTGCAAGGTTTGAACTAGCAAACTTTTAATAATTTATGGCATGCATTAGGACCATACCAAATCTCTTCTCGTGACATAAATACACCATTATCAGCCCAAACAAGGGCACAGTGACATCGGGGGTAATTAGCTTATTTGTTAACATTAAGTGATCAACATGACTTGGGTTTACACTTTCCTGCACACGACTCTTCTCAGAACAAGACTGGTGTGGTCTAGGCAGGAAGTGGTCTTCAGCGACGATGCTTTGGTCTCACAGAAGCAGTCCGATCCGACAACAGGCACGTCGCGGATACCACTTCAGTGCTCGTAACAAATTGCGTGTTCTGATCTGAGAACAGAGATGATGCCGCATACTTCACAAGCGTTATCGAAAAATCTGAAGTCTTGATCTCAATATTCTGTTACTCAAGGCAAATTCACTGCCTGAGGGTCTACGATACCTCACGTGAGTCGTGGGAGATATGAGCAGGTTTGAATAGACCGGTGAATGTGCACACTACCCAGTTCTGCAATAGGTCACAAAAGTGCAAGCAAAGGGCATAAAGCACTTGAGTAAATCCGGTTGGATCAGGTTGTGCTAAAACATTCAGGTTCAGTCAAGATTATGCTGTTCCGCACCAACTCACCTCGTTACTTTATCCATGCCATTTTGACTTGTGTCAGCAGGTGGTGGCTTTGACAGGTGGATCGGTTCGGAAACAGAGCAGAGACTTGACCCAGGATGGCCGGGCTATTTGTTATTCTCAATGCCGCTCGGGAATCGGGTACATGTTCCCAAGTGTTGGCTTCCAAAAGAGGACACAAAGGGCTGGAGAAACACAGCGGGTCAGGAAGCATCACTGGAGAACATGGATAGGTGGCATTTCGGCTTGGGACCCTTCTTCAGTCTGAACCAGCATTTGCAGTTCCTTGTGTCTCCACAAAGCGCAAGGTTTGAGTTAAAGGACTTCAGGAAGGAGAATGATCAGACCAGGGCTCCACTGATAGACAAAACCTAATTCTCCAGTCTTCTGCCTCTTCCTCATAATCCTGCAATTGTTTTCAAGAATGCATACAACTCCAATTTTGAAGTTGATACCTCACTTACTTTTTCCAGCCTTTCTTGTAAGGCATGTTGGATGATAACAACTGCCTCGAATAAAATATCCTTTTCATTAATTTCATTGTTCGTTTCATCGGCCTTATCTTTTAGTTATTCCCTCTTCCAGCAGTGGAAAGGGTTTCTTTTCATGAAAACGCTTCAACTTTTTTAATGTCTCCTTGAAATCTTGCCCTCTCCAAAATGAATAGACCTCTCTTCTCTGTGTTGTCCATTTAAATTACCTAATATAATCTCTATCTTCCTGGCAAATTATCTCCACACTCAAAGCCCTCTCTAAAGTTTGGTTCCAAACATGAGGCACAGTGCATCAACCAAGATTTAAGTGGTTAATTGTCATTTGTCCTGAAAATGGAACAATTACATTCTTACTTGCAGCAGCTTAACATGCCTATAAACACAATACTTAGAGATATCCCAATAAATAAAACAATGTTCAGTAATTTAAAAATCTATATTAGTGTAAAACAGAAGCCTGAAGTCATTTGTTTCGTTGGGTTGCTGTTGTCTAAATTACTTAAATTATTGTATCGTATGGGAGGCGCATTCCCAATCTCGTTGTACCCCTGGGTACAATGACAATAAAGATATATTGTATTGTATTGTATACTGTAAGTTCATAAGTTCTTGGAGCAGAATTAAGCCATTCGGCCCATCAGGTCTACTCCATATATCACGGCTGATCTATCTTTCCCTCTCAACCCCATTCTCCTGCCTTCTTCCCATAATCCCTTACACCCTTACTAATCAAGAATCTATCAATCTCCACTGCCATCTGTGGCAAAGAAATCCCTAGTGCAACCAAGATAGTTCATAGTTTAGTAGCTGCTTGCAGTGTTCAAGAGCCATAAGACCATAAGACACCGGAGCAGAATTAGGCTATTCAGCCCATCGAGTCTACTCCACCATTCAATCATGGCTGATCACGCCTGATGTTCCTGAAACCGGAAGTCACAGTTTTCAGGCTCCAATACCTTCTTTCTAAGGTCCAGACTAACAATTTGGAGACATGATTTCAAATCCCCTCAGTACCACTGTTGGTTCCAGTTCCTCTAATATTAGGAAGGAAAAACATATGGAATTGGTGCTTTTACTATATTGAACATACAGAGAACAAAGGGAGCACCCAATTTATTGTCTTTGCTGCTTTTGAATTTAACAGCAGGCTGAGGATATACAAAAGTGAAACACACGATGTGAATCACGAGGCATAAATAAAGGACAGACCAAGAAAGATGCCTGATTTGCTCTGCTAAATGGCTCTACCGAGCTAATTGGGAATTTATGGTGGTTTTCATGGTCATTACTATTGATAAGGTTCTTTTTAGAAAAAAAATCTAGATATGTTTAATAACCGCAAAATCTGGTTAAACTTGCACCAGTTTTAAGTTTGTGCTCTGTAACAATGAAGTCCACGGAAGCTGAAGGAACACCACCTCATCTTCCACCTTGACACCTTGCAGTCTGCAGGGTTCAATATCAAACTCCCCAACTTCAGACATCTCATTCTTTTGTTCAGTTTGCATGAGAACTGGCCATTTTGCCTGCCATCATTTTGGCTCAGCTTTTCTTTTTTCCCTTCTCCTGAGTATGTCCCACAGCCTTACCATGAACAACATGTTTTACACACACAAAGAATCTTAAGCATACTTTTTTTTAAAACTGGAGTAACTCGGCAGATCATGCAGCATCTCTGGAGGACATGGATAAGTGATGTTTCGAGTCGGGATGCTTCTTCAGACAACTTCATCAGTGTTTGTCGTCTGAGGAAGGGTCGCAACCCGAAATGTCACCTATCCATGTCCTCCGGGGATGCTGCCTGACCCGCTGAGTTACTCCAGCATTTTATGTTCTTGTTTGTAAACCAACATCTGCAGTTCTTTGTGTCTTAATCTTACGTTAACTGCCACATTATGTCATCCTGCCTTAACCTATCATAGATATTTTATTGTTCTACCCATCACCCTTCTCCACCTTCTTTGTCACAAAAAAATTAATTGTCTCTCTCATTCCCACAGCAGATGAAGGGTCCTGAACCTGAAACTTTAAATGTTTCCCTCTCTGCAGATGCTGCCTGACTTGTTGAATATTTCCAGTATTTTCTTTGTGCCTTCAGACTTCTTGCACCTACAGTTTTGTAAGTCATTTATCTTTTGCACGACCCCAACTTCAGGAAAAATTAGATTTGAAATACACTTCGTTTTTCTCCTTTAAGCTTTATGGCAATGATGACAAAAACACTATTTCTTTTGAACCTTTATTTAATAATGTACTGTGCTCATATTTTGTTTTAGTGAAATATGAGCAAAGATGAAAATATAACCAAGAGTATGTGGCGTTCTGAAAAATATAGAACTATAGTAAGCATTTTATAGGTGAGGTCGTATAAGTCACAAATAACCTGCCCTATCCAATTCCCACTAACCCCCAGCAAATTTTTTAGCCCCTTGCAAAATGCCCAGGAAATAAACTTATACATGAGTATTACAGTAATTCTATTTAAATTCCCTAGCTGCCAGAGTAGGATTTGAACCCACATCTGCAAATCATTAATCCCATATTGCAAACACTATGCTATTCGAATCCCAAAAGCGAATAACATTCTCCAGTGGAAAAGGCCCATGTAGAGGTGGATTAGCTGCAATTAGGAGAAAGAGTGTTGGTTACATGGAATGAGCTACCAGAGGAGGTGGTTGAGGCAGGTACTCTAACAGTATTTATAAGACACTAGGACAGGTACACGGATAGGAAAGGTTGAGAGGGATATAGGCCAAATACAGGCAAATGGGACTAGCTTAGAAAGGGCATTAATGGTGTGTATGGACAAGTCAGGTCCAAGGGCCTGCTTCCAAGCTGTATGACTCAATGACTCTAAAAGAGTTAATGATTCAGGTTGATGACATTTAGAATCCCTGCCTAACCACACAGACAGCCGTTGATTATGCAAGGCTCGCATGCAAAAACGGGCCACAAAGCAGAATCAGGTCGAATCACCGATCACAACGTCCCTCCCTGATGCGATCAATGCATTTCATGCTCGTTTTCATAACTTCATAATTTCGTAAGTTATACAATGTAGAATCAGGCCAATTCGGTACATCATCTATTCTGCCATTCAATCATGGCTGATCTATCTTTCCCTTTCAACCCCATTCTCCTGCCTTCTCCCCATAACCCCGGACACCCGTACTAATCAAGAAACTGTCAATCTCGTTTTGAACATCATCACCCAATACAACTGCATTGGGTGCTCCCGTACACATGGTCTCTGTCACAGCCTTCCTGAGAGTGAACCTGCAGAAAACCACCAGCCTAGATGGAGACCAGGCCATGTCCTCAGAACCTGCAGGGGGCAGCTGACAGGAGTATTCACTGAAATCTTTTACCTCTCCCTATTCCAATCTGAAAATCCCACGTACTTTAAGAAGACTATCAACTCGATCCCAAAGAAAAACAAGTCAGTATGCTTTAATGACTGCCATCCAGTGGCGCTAACATCCACTCATATTTCAATAACGACTATTGACTATTGGCTTGGGCAGTTTACAACCCAGTGGTATGAATATTGATTTCTCTAACTTCAAGCAACCCCTGCATTCCCTCTCTCTCCATCTCTCCGCCACCCGTCATACTAGCTTCTCGTTCTCATCTAGCAAACAGCTAACAATGGCCTGTTCCCTTTATCATCGTTACCTTTTTGCATATTTTTCATTCATTTGTTCTATATCTCTCTACATCACCATCTATATCTCTTTATTCCCTTCCCCCTGACTAGCCTGAAGAAGGGTCTCCGCCCGAAATGTCACCCATTCCTTCTCTCCAGAGATGCTGCCTGTCCCGCTGAATTACTCCTGCATTTTGTGCCTATCTTCGGTTTCAACCAGCATCTGCATTTTCTTCCTACACATTTTGTCTACCATCATGACTGGTGATGGTGCACATCAACTACAGCCTCCCAGACTGCCTTGAACCATAGTACTTTGCCTATTGCCACAGCAGGTTCATGGCAGATGCCAACTACCTGGCTCCACACCCATCCTTGCAACATCAGGATTATAAGGACATCTATGTAAACTCCTGTTTATTGACTGCAACTCTGCCTTCAACACTGTAATCCCCCAAAAACTCACCTCCAATATCCTAGACGTAGGATTCAGCACCTCCCTGAAAGTCACCTGTACGGCCTCCAGGGAAGCTGTCTGATCCACTGAGATACTCATTCTCTTTGTAACCTTCTTTCAAGTGTTGCTTGGGTATGGCATTTTGTCTGTGTGTGTAAACATAGAACCTAGAGAAGAACAGCACAGGGACAGGCCCTTTGGCATACATTATCTGTGTTGAACATGATGCCAAGATAAAGCAATCTCATCTGCCTGCATGTAATCCAAGTCCCCCCATTCCCTTCAGAGCCATGTGCCTATACACTAGGTTTATCCTACACACTTCAAAGCTGTACGTCTTTGGAGTGCGGAAGGAAACCGGAGCACCCAGAGAAAACCCACGCAGTCACGGGAGAACATAAAAACTCCACACAGACAGCACCCGTAGTCGGGATTGAACCAGAGTCTCGGGTACTGTAAGGCAGCAGCTCTACCGCTGCGCCGCCCTTGACCTGCACATCTCCTTTATACTTTGCCCCTTTCCTTCTCGCGCTATGACCTCGTCTGAGACATTTCCACCCTCATTAGGACAATGCAATTGTGCATTAATGCTGGAATAGGGCATTTTGGAGAAACTCTTTCCAATGTGTTTTCTCAAAGCATTCAGGTCGAACAAATGTTACCTGTACTTAGCAGTGCAAATCTCCCAGGATAAAACCTGTGAGGCAGTAGTTAGCCAAAGGAAAGCAGACTCTTGGAGAATCAAGGCAGTTTTAGCACTTAGACCAGTGCATTAATTCACTTCTAACGTACTTGGATGCACTTCAGAGGCAGTTAGAAGCTGAACCTCAGTAAAATTAAGCCTGTTCTATTGATCAGCATTGTAGAATCAGCATTGCTACAGGACAGAAGGGGACCATTTGGAATAGCGAGTTTACACCTGCTCCTGGTCAAGCTATACCGTTGTTCCCATTCCCATATTCTTTACCCAAAGCCCTATGAATTATTCTCTCTCAAGTGCATGTCCAATTCTCTTTCAAAGTCCTGATTTATTCTGTTTCAACCGCCCCTGCAGGCAGCGAGTCCAGATTCTAACTGCTCCCTGCATAAAATGTTTTTCCTTACAATTCCCCCCCTGCACCGTTCAGCCACGGTTTTGATCAGCGTTCCTTGTGCTTGAACTATCTCTCACAGGAACAGCTTCCTTCTATGTGCCCTGTTTAATCCAGCCAGGATCTTATATACCTCCAAATCCTGTGCGAGGTTAATACCAGTACAAATCTACTATGAAGATTACAAGATAATAAAGCAGAAAAAATGTCAGTTGAGAGGAATTCTGTGCGGCTGGCTCCAGTCCATTAGGAAATGGAAGTAAATCCCATTTCACTTAAGATCCTCTTAACTGGCAGAGGATAGAGGATTTTATACAGTGAACTTTGGACAGTAATCCACAGTTAGCACCATTGGGCAGGGTAAGGAGGTTTTTCAGACTTTAGAGTGGAGCTGTGATTTCTAGATTAGCATTACTTCATAGGCATAGTGGTACATTGTCGAGCTTGGAAGATAGTTCCAGGCTTCCACTTCAATCGACAACTTACTGTAGGAGAACTATAAAAATAAAAAAAATTAATCTACAAAAGCCCCTGGGACCTTCAGGCACTAAGTAGCAATAATAATCTCCAGCCACAATTTGCTGTGGGAGTTTGTAGCTATAAGCCAGATCTCAAAGAGGCACAAGCAGTATTCAATGGAAACTCTCACTGGCTTCAGTATCACTTTACATGTCAGCCTGTAGCTCTCAATTCTTGAGTTTCTTGTCTTTTTTGTTGTTGCATCGGTACTGATAATGAGTAAACCTCAAAGTGCTCGAAGAGCCAGCTTCAACCAAGTCCATATGGATACACATTTAATAAGCTGATCTGCACGGGTTATTTCCATTTCTAATGTAATGTGTGCACAAGATGGAAACTGCAAGTAATGATTCATTATTAAACAGACAATATTAATTTGTTTTAAATAATTTAAAACTCTATTGCAGTCAGCATGATACGACCAATTGACTGAGGAATATTTGATAATTCTTTAATGTCCACGTGTTGCCTAAATGAGTTTGTCCAGTGAGTTGGAGAGAATTGGATTGGTGTGTAGGTCAACCTGCCAGCGTTCATTAGTAAAGCGCAGGCATAAACATGGACATTTAGGCAAAACATTTCAATTAGACAACATTTACATGGCACAAGATTAAGCAGTCAGGTACATGGATAGGAAAGGTTTCAAAGATTTAGAAGGATATGGGCCAAACGCAGACAAATGGGAGAATGTAGAAACAAGGAACTGCAGAGGCCGATTTACTGAAAAAGATACAAAGTGCTGGAATAACTCAGCGGTCAGGCAGCATCCCTGGAAAACATGGATAGGTGTAGGAAGGAAATGCAGATGCTCATTTATACCGAAGATAGATAGAAAATGCTGGAGTAACTCAGCGGGTCAGCATCTCTGGAGAAAAGGAATAGGTGATGTTTCAGGTTGGAACCCCTCTTCAGATGTCAGAAGAATGTGACGAGCTTAGGTGGAGCATCTTGGCTGGCATAGACGAGTTGGGCCGAAGGGCCTGTTACTTTGCTGTATGACTTTATGAGTCCACAATGGCAGAAAAGGGAAACATTTTAATCACAATAACCCATTCTCCTCAAAATGAAATGAAATGATTGCAGAGCATTGGAAATAACAATAAGCTGTAAAAAAAGAACTGGGCTGAGGTACGGAAAGGAACGGGTCTATTTAAATCCGACCTCTGCATCAGCAAGTAGGTTTAACTAAGGAGCTGTCACTTCATGGAACAATTAAAGAATTCTTCGATCACTTTACAAATGTTTTCAGGGAGTCTGTCAGGGCAAAGGTTTGATATCCTTGGATAGAGTTATGCTTTGGGCAAAACCAGGAAATTACATTCAAAATGTGTTTGAAATTATGCTGATTGTGTTACAGCTGAAATCCCTACTGGGAATCCAAACATAGAACTGCCCCTGAACCAGTGAAATCAGCCAATATAGAAAACATGCAAAGGCAAAATACTACAGATGCCGCAAATCTGAAAAAAAAAGGAAATGTTGAGGGCGACTCAGCAGGTCTGGCAGCACTGGTGGAAAGAGAAAATTAAATTAAAGTTTCGGGTTGAAGACACTTTATCAGGATTGTTAGAAGCAGTGCTTTATTTTGTGATTAACACGCCAGTGCAGCATCTCTTAAAACTAGATTGATATACAGCATTCAATAGCGTTGCATGAACTTTAATAAGCATACCGGAGGTGCAAAAGGACTTGGCAGTGCTGGTGCAGAATTCCCAAAATGTTAGCATTCAATTCGAGAGGACTAGAATATAAAAGCAGGGATGTAATGCTGAGATTTTATACGACACTTGTCAGGCCACAAATAGAGCATTGTGAGCATTTTTGGACCCCATGTCCGAGGTTCAATGGTGCTTTATTTTTCACATGTGCAACTGCACAGTGAAATTCTTTTTGCATATTTACCATGTTTTGCTCAATGTTCTACATTCTATGGCAGAGTTGAAGAGTAAAGCAAAGCAAAAGCCTCTGAAGATAACAGCGCTTTTTGAGTTGGATTTTTAGTTTAGTTTAGTTTAGAGATACAGCATAGAAACAGGCCCTTCGGCCCACTGAGTCCATACTGACCATCGATCATCTGTTCATACTAGGTCTGTTATCCCACTTTCTCATTCACTTCATACACACTAGGGGCAATTTATAGAGGCCAATTTACCTACAAACCCGCACGTCTTTGGGATGTGGGAGGAAACCAGAGTATCCTGAGGAAACCTTCATGGTCGCATGGAGGAAGTGCAAACTTCACATAGACAGTACCCATCGTCAGGAGCGAACCCAGAATATTGGCGCTGTGAGGCAGCGGCTCTACCAGCTGCTTTGCTGTGCTGCCCACAAAGTTCTGAAAGGGAAGGAGAGAAGAAGATGGGTTTTGGCACCACACTGGATGTGGTCAATTGTTTTGGTTTGGTCAATACTGGATGTAAAATTAGCAGAAATTTACTCTTTGAATTTCTACAGCTTTTCCAACTGCTGTTTCTGTCAATAATTGTCTGTATTCAGGAGTGACATCTACAAGTGAGTTATTAAACCAAAACTCCTTTCTTGACATTAACATTTTTTTCCAGATATGCTCTTCACCCCAATTTTATCAAAAGGAGAACTGAATAAATATTTAATGTAAATTTCAATTTGAATCTAAATTGCATTAAACAAGCTTTACATGGGGAAAAAAAGACTTTGCAATCCATCTATGCATTCAGGAATCAAATTTATTATGTCGGTAGTGGATGTTAATATTCAACTCAGAGTCCGCATGGGGCAAAAGATTAGCTGTTGAAAAATACTTTAAAGCTTCTGTTTATAGAATTAAATTGTTTCTGCATTTGGAAGACCATGTCCTTTACCAGAATCACAGTCTTCACTGACAAAGTTCCATGATACCTCCAAAGAACATAACTTATTGAGGCTCACGATAAAATGCATTTGTATGCAGCAAGCTGCAAAGGAAATGTAATACTTGAAAGAGTTATTTATAGGCTGATACAACCCTTTTTTTCCGCACACTCTCACCACATGAGTTTCCAGTTCAGATCAATCCGATTCGGTTTCGAATCTCAGGCTGGAATGAATTCAGACCACTTCCTGCAGTGGTCAGGATCCTGTAACCAAGCTGGGTGAGTCTGGCCTATAAACGCACACAGACACACAGAGGTTGAGAGTAAAGCCCATTTGGGACTACTAGCGCATGACACAGGTCTCCAGATGATGTTTTGATGCACCCTATGAGGGGAAAGGATTAATGAGTGCTGAGATTTTGCATGACAGCAGGTCAAGAAATAACCCTGTAATCTTATTCTTCACGCTTTAGATAGCAACACGGGCTTAGGAAAATACAAGAACAAGTTAATGAGGTGCGCGGGGAGGAGGATGCCTGAAATCCCCACTAACAGCTCAGTCTTTGACTACCTGCTGTCAGACATTGAGCTTTTGAAGATGATAATGATATTCATACTTTGCTCTCTTCCTGCTGCCAAAATGTGTTAATGTAAATCACTCTTGTTTATTCTTTTAATTTTTATAATTTCACCACACCTTGGCTGTTTTCCAATTGAAATCTCAGACAGATTTGGCGACAAAACTTTTAGTAATAGTGTGAGGTTCAAGTTTAAAGAATTCACACAAGGCAGTCTTCTGCATATTTATGCCAAGGAACTAACCAGTCTGAAGAAGGGTCTCGACCTGAAAAGTTACCTATTCCTTTTATCCACAGATGTTGCCTGACCTGCTGAATTACTCCAGCATTTTGTATCTATAACCAGTTGACAAGATTATTTTAGATCAAGAATTGTACAATGAGATAGGATTAGTTAAAAACTTCCCATTGCAAAGTCTCTTGAGAAAGGTGATAACATAATATGATAGTGGCTTTTAAGAGGCTTTTAGATAGATGAATATGCAGGGAATGGAGGGGTGTGGATCGTGTGCAGATAGGTGATATTAGTTTAGCTTGGCATCATGTTCGGCACAGACGTTGTGGGCCAAAGGGCCTGTTCCTGTGCTGTACTTTTCTATGTTTTATGATAACATTTTGCATTTAATGTGAAAATTATTTAGTTAAGAGCATCACAATGTCAAAACAAACTACATTTATACAAAGTGCAAATTGGCTAAGATTAAAATATGTTATGATAGATAAGCAAAAGCAAATATTTGATTCATAACTATTACAAACACGTATACGCAACCTCCACATTATAGCAGTTTAGGTAACAAGGATCCACTCTTACAGGATTCAGAAATCACTGTCAAAATAGCTAGGACGTGGAAGAAAAAATTGCTCCTACACAATTTATGTGAAAAAAGTAAATAAATAAAGGTGAACATGATGTATATTGTGCCCATGAGAGTTTAGAAAAATTATAACGGGGTATATATAAGGAGGTGACGGAATCATGAACATATTTCTACTAATGGGTGGCACAGTGTCACAGCTGGTACAGCTGCTACCTCACAGCGCCAGAGACCCAGGTTCGATCCCGACCTTGGGCACTGTCTGTGTGGAGTTTGAACGTTCTCCCTGTGACCATGTGCGTTTCCTCTAGATGCTCCGATTTCCTCCCACATCCTAAGTACGGGCGGGTTTATAGATTAATTGGCCTCTGTAAATTAGCCTGAGTGTGTAGAGTGGATGTGAAAATGGGATAATATAGAACTAGTGTGAAGAGGTGATTGGTGGTCAGCATGGACTCGCTCGGTGGCTGTTTCTATGCTGTATCTTTCAATCAATCAATCATATGTCCACAAGGTAGAACACACAAAAACATCTCAGGAATAGTGGGGAAATCAGGCATCTTGTGACAAGAGGGAATTTGAAGAGGTTAGTATTAGCGAAGAACGAGCATAAAATAAATTAGTGACATTAAAAGTTAAGCAAATGCTGTTTGATAACAAGCATAGAATTATAATTGAGGTTGGTTCAGAAATAGTGAGTGGATGGATTTTGAATTTCAAATGTTCCTTAATTCTTGAATGACCTTTGCATTTGGAAGATAGAAAATATAAACACAGAGAGGCAGGAGAAAGTAAACAGGGAATTATTAGACCAGTTAGCCGAATAGTAATGGGAAAGATAGAATCTCTCAGAAGAAAGAAAATAACACAGCACTTGGAAAATCTTGATAGCCAGGATTAGCCTGAAAAATCCCAGTTGTTCGACATGAACCTGCGGCATTTCCTTACGCAAGTGTCAGGAAGTTTAGAATCCCCATATGAGTGTGATTTTGCCAACTACGCCCAACCACTAGATTCTTTATGCAGCGGGGAGAAAAACCTTCCTTCATTCTCCCAACATTCTCTCAGCTCTGTTTGTTTGAACAGATTATTCATTCTTAATTAATCTTGTAAATTGTTTCCACTTTTATTTGTTTTTACAATAGCCTTTTTCATTTTGTCTTTTATCCAGAGTTGGGGAATCATGAACCAGAGAACATTAACATGTGATGAGAAAGATTTAATAGGAACTTTTCGCAGAAGGTGGTGGGTGTGTGGAATGAGCTACCAGAGGTGGTGGTTTTGGCATGTACTATAATGACATTTAAAAGACATTTGGACGGGTACATGGGTAGAAAACATTTAGAGGGATGTGGTCCAAATGTGGGCAGGTGGGACTAGCATAGATGAGGCATCTAGGTCAGCATGGGTAAATTAGGCCGAAGGGCCTGTTTCCTGTTTCGGGGCTAGTGGAACCAAGGGATATGGGGAGAAGGCAGTCACAGGTTACTGATTGTGGATGATCAGGCATGATCACATTGAATAGCAGTGCTGGCTCGAAGGGCCGAATGGCCTACTCCTGCACCTATTTTCTATGTTTCTATAACTCTATGACTAATAATTTGAGAAACAATAAATGTTTCAAAGAAAGGTAATATTTCAGATCGGAACTCGAATCAAAGGATTACCAATCCATGTTCTCAAACGATGCTAACTGGTCCGCTGAGTTACTCCAGCACTTTGTGCCATTCTTTTGTAAACCAGCATCTGCAGTTCCTTGTATCACCAAGAATGTTTGGCAATATTTTTGTCGGCCAGGGAATTCAAAAATTCAGCTGGATTATAATATGGAGAAACGCGGCGTTGTTCACTTTGGCACAATATGTGGAAAAGCAGAACAGTTTCTAAATGGTGAGAGTGGGAAAGGTTACTAATCAGAGGAACGTGGATGCTGCTGTGCGCCAATCCAGAAAGTTAACGTGCAGGTAAACTAGGCAATTAGGAAAGCAAATGGAACATTAACCTTTATGACAAAGGAATTGAAATGTAAAAGGAACAAAGGCTGACGATAATTATTTAGAGCCTTGGTGAATTAGCACCTCGTGTACAGTTTTAGTCTCCTTAACTAAGGAAGGATATTGATGCCTTCAAGGTATTGCAGCAAAGTTCACTGTGATTGCTTCACTAGCTTGATTCCTGGGACAAGCAGATTGTCCCACGAGACTATTCTTTCATTCATTCAAATAATTTGAGGTGATCTCATTGAAATATATGAAGTTTATAAGGAGTTTAACAGACACTGAGAGGCCGATTACCCTGACTGGAAAGTCTGGAACAAGGTGACAGAACCTCAGTAAATAGGGTCGACAATTAAGATCTAAAATGAGGAGAAATTTCTTCACCCAAACTGTGAATCCTGGAATTATTTGCACAAAAGGGTTGTTCATGCTTAGTTACAGTGAACACTAAACAGAGGCATATGTATTTCTGGATACTTAAATTGATCGAGGGATATGGGTGTCTTGCAGTGTAGAATTGAGGCATTAAAACAATAATGATTTCAGCGAATATCAGAGCAGGTTCAAAAGGTTGAATGGCTTACTTCTACTTCAATTTCCTATACTATTATGCTATGAGAGCACCACTCAGTTATTTATTACTTGGACTCGATAGCTAAAGACAATTTGCTAGTAGTTTATATTAAAGAAAAATCACTCACATCAGCGAGGGAGGAATGAAAGAGGAAAGGGGTGAGGAAATGAAATTAAAAAAGGGAGCAGTGAAAAATGAAGAATAAATGAGGGAAGGCTGGGATAGAAAAAAGAAGGGGAATATGTGGGAGGGAGGAAGGGGCAGATTGGGGAAGGGAGGGGAAAAAGGGCTGAATGTTGGCTGTGGCACTTCGACTTGCAAATTTGTTGAACTTGTTCACTCAATTCCACACAGTATTGTATTGACACCAATGTTTAGCTATTGTATCATGTATTTTTCAATATATTTGAGAGTATTATCTATAAGGAGAGATTGGATAAACTTGGATAATATTCTCTGGAGCATCGGAGGCTGTGGAAGCGTGGGCAGAGGCCAAGCATGAAAATTTTCTTGAATAATCACAAAACTGTACCACCCAACATTTCCATTGTGGAGCACATATAATATTCCCTGAAACAGACCCCACAACACCATACTTCCCAACAGGGTCTGAAAAAAGGTCACAACCTGAATTGTCACCTTTACAGCACCAGAGACCCGGGTTCAATCCTGACTACAGGTGCTATCTGTATGGAGTTTGTAGGTTCCAGTGACCACGTGGGTTTTCTCCAGGTGCTTCAGTTTCCTCCCACACTCCAAAGATGTACAGGTTGTAGGTTAATTGGTATTGGTAAAAATGTCCCTCGTGTGTAGGATAGTGTTAGTGTACAGGGTGATCGTTGGTCGGCAGGGACTCAGTGGGTCGAAGGACCTGTTTCTGTGCCGTATCTCCAAAGTCTAAAGTGAAGTCTATCCTTGTTCTCCAGAGACACTGCCTGACTCGTTGGGTTCCTCCTGCACTTTGTGTCCTTTTGTGTAAACCAGCATCTGCAGTTCCCTGTTTCTCCACTTTCCAATGGGTATATCTTACATTCTCTCCAGTACATTTCCATGAAATATGACAGAGTAAGAGATGTCTAAATCAAACAGATCATTCATCAGAATGATACTTCTCTCATTTTGCCTTGAAAACCACTGGTTTTGATAGGTCACATGAGAATAGGAGATAGACAGAGCCAAGAGCCATTCACAGAGTCAGAGAGATTCCTGTTTCTGGGCCAAGGCACTTTTGTACATTTTTAGTTAAGGCATTGCAACAATGAACAAACATTATTATGGTAATAAAGCTACAGAAATGTCAAGGGCAGCTTTATTACTATTGTATATTAACCCTGAGGCTAGAAATTACAGACTGCACTGTATACATACGCAATGGATCGACAGACTTGAACAAAACTCCTCTCTGTGCTGTTTTAACACTATGCTCAACTCATTTAAAATAATGCTTTAAACACTGCAATGATGATCTTGGAACAAATCCATTAAATGTTTGTGGAAGAGCAGTGCCAAATGCAATCAGTACCCCGTAAAGCACTAAAATAAGCATGTTGCATGTTATCACCGTTGACTGGAGCATTCTGCAAGACGATAAGACATTGTACCATTTCTTCAGACTGTGATTTTATCCAAATCACTCGCATCGAGGGTGGAACATCATTGAAAAAAAGTAAATCTGTTCTCAAAGGTTAAAGGCATTTGAAAATGTACGCGCGTGTTGAAGTGTTTTATGCTTGTGGCTTCTGATGCAGTTTTACAATTCTGCAAGGGTTGCACTGTGAAGGAAAATTGTGGTCATGTTACAGGAACGAGGGGGTGCATTGCAAAGACATGGTTTTCATTGTTACTTGTCAAGTCGAAGCACCGAGCCAAACGTAATTGCAGAAATAAAAGAAAACGAGGACTAATATATCATTTTACCAAAGCAGGATTAAAAACAGACTTAGGACACACTCATCCACTACAAATTAGAAAACAACTATAGAAAGAACCCGCACATTTTATGGGACCTGATTATGTCGTTGAGACCTTCCAAACTACTTCACAACCAATGTATGTTCAGTCAAACATAGCAGTTAATTAAACGACGACGCAAGTTCCCACAACAAAAACAAATGAATGATCAGATAAACTATTTTGATTAGGGAAGGATTGTTGGACACCAGGAGAGCTCCCTGTTCTTTGTCAATCTCAAGCTCCAGTTTAAAGTCTCAACAATGCTACACTCCCTCAGCGCTGCACTGAAGTGTCAGCCTGGATTATGTGCTCAAGTCTGTAATGAGAATTGATCCAGAGCCTTTTCATTCAGAGGCGAAATTGTACCACGTGAGATCATCTGACAATTAAGGGATAAAAACTGAGCCAGACAGACATTTTAAGAAACGTATGATAACTCCTATCTTGCTAACAAGAAAGGTGAGGTAGTCTTTAACCAAATAGTTGTGTTGTTTGTACAATTATCGGAGTATTGTTTGTCATGGAAGGAATAAAGTTTCCTTTGTGTAGGAAGGAACTGCAGATGTTGGTTTACACCAAAGAGACTGAAAATGCTGGAGTAACTCAGCATTGACAGGCAGCATCCCTTGAGAGAAGGAATGGGTGATGTTTTGGGTCGAGACCCTTCTTCAGACATCTGGTGATGTTTCAGGTCAAGACCCTTCACACTTGAATCTGAAGAAGGGTCTCATTCCTTCTGTCCCGCTGAGTTACTGAAGCATTTTGTGTCCATAAAGTTTCCTTTGTTTGCTGGCGTTGATAGCTCAAGGTATGCCATATCCAACTGTGGCAGGCTATGCAAGCTAACTTATGTGCCTGAGAGTGTTGCACATACAGCAAGTCCTTTCAATAACTGAGCCTTCTGGACTCATACCAGAACTGTTACAAAGTTGATTTTATAACGTTTGTTAATAAAACACCCATAAATGGTGTATCTGAGAGGGCATTTTGTACAGCTTTATTATTAATGAGGGAGCAATTAACAATGCTTGGTATATCAAAGACCATTACAAAGAGTGCTTTATATGGGTGATCTATTAATGAGGGATCCATAAATAAATCAAAGGTTGCAACACCTCACACTATATTATAATGGAGGTTAATGTATGTTAACCCTCAGCCAGTCAGCATATCGTGACACTTTCCAGGCTTGCTGAGTTGATATTTTTAAGTTTTCAGCTGAAACAAACACTAATAGCATTGATATAAAACATGACATAATGACGGTAAAGTTAATTTGATGTAACAAAAAAACACAAAGGGATTTCAAATGCAAGCATTCTGCATTTTGCCTGCATCAAGATGGTCACAAAAGCTGGGGTAACTCAGCGGGTCAGGCAGCATTTCTGGAGAAAAGAAATAGGTGACGTTTCGGGTCGAGACCCTTCTTCAGACTGAAAGTGGGGGGGGGGGGGGGGGGGGGCAGGGGGGGGGGGGAGGTAAAGAGCTGGAGGTGAGAAAAGATTTAGGGTGTAGGACTTCAGGATGCAGGAGTTTAGGATGTAGACTGCTGTCAGGATAGATGGTGAATTCCGCGACATGGAGCAGGGATGACTCTTCACCAATATATATTCCAGGTCCAGGGATCAGGAATTCACCAGGATCGCCACATCCAAGCACTATGAGGGATTGATTAGGAAGCAGACACCCTTTGCCACTTACTTTGTCCGAGGGTCCCGTGTGCTCTATATGATGAATTGAGAAGCCTTTAGGCATTGCAGATACAGCACAGAAACAGGCCATTCAGTCAAATGAATCTGCGCCGACCATCGATCCCCATACCCGACACTATCCTACACATCAGGGACAACTTTAGAATTTTACCACAGCCAATTAACCTGCAAAACTGTACGTCTTTGGAGTGTGGGAGGAAACCAGAGCACCCGGAGAAAACCCACACGATCACGGGGAGAACGTACAAACTCCATACAGACAGGACCTGTAGTCAGGATCAAACCTGGGTCTCTGATGCTGTAAGGCAACTGTAAGACAGCTACTGTGGCGCGGGTTGTACCGCAGTCAGGTGAAGCAGAGGTGAGTCATGACCCTGTAACATAGAATGCAGCACGCTTGTTAGGTGCGTCTAAATTTATGTTTATCATGCATGTTTTCAATAGTTTGGTGGTTTGCCAAGAGTATGCTCAGGAAGGGGGACTTGAAACCACGCTGTTTCAATCCCACCTGCAGACAAGCCCATCTCCCCCACATCCTGAGTAAGTGTCCGTTTCTGCCTGGTGATGTGGATAGGTGGAGGAGGTAGAAGAAAGATGAAGAAGACACCAAAAACTGCAAACGCAGGAATAAGTTCATAACTTCATAAGACATAGGAGCAGAATTAGCCATTCGGCCCATTGAGTCAGCTCCACCTTTTGATCGTGACTGATCTATTTTTCCCTCTCATCCCCGTTCTTTATGCTTTCTCTTCATAACCTTTGACACCCTTATTAAAAGAACCTATCAATCTCCGCTTTAAAAATACCCAATGTCTTGGAGTCCACAGCCATCTGTGGCAATGAATCCCACATATTTACTACCTTCTGGCGAAATAAATTAATCCTCATCTCCATTATAAAGGTACGTTCTTTTATTCTGAGGCTAGGTCCTCTGGTCCTAGACTCTCCCACTACTGGAAACATCCTCTCCACATTCACTCTTTCTAGGCCTTTCATTATCTGCTAGGTTTCAATGAGATCCCCCCTCATCCTTCAAAATTCAGACAAGTTGTGGCCTAGAGTCACCAAACGTTAACCCAATCATCATTGGGATTATTATCTTAAACCTCCTCTTGTTCCTGTCCAACACTAGCATATTCTTCTTTGGAAATGGGGCCCAAAACTGCTCTCCATATTCCAAATGTGGTCTCAATAGCGCGCACAAAGCAAATCTTGAGCAAAAGACAAAACGCTGGAGGAACTCAGCGGGTCACGCAGCATCTCTGGAGGGAATGGACAGAGGCGACATTTCGGGTCAGGATCCTTCTTCAGACGGACAGAAGAAAGAATAGATTTGGGCAGCAACGTAGATTTCTGTTTTTCCCCCACTGATGCACTGAGTACTATGTTTACATATCGGTTGTGCTGCTGCAGGTAAGAATTTCATTGGTCTGTTTTGGGACATATGACAATAAAACACTCTTACTTTTTTGAAAGGAAATCCAGGTGGATATCTACCTTCAGTGCCTCAATGGTTAGGTTGGTAGAGTTCTGTGCTCTGAGTCTGAATGGTATGGATCAAGTTCCAGTCCGGATACCAGAGAATCTTTGACTGGTGTCTCAGTGCAGTATTAAGGGAATTCTCATCGCCAGAGGCACTATCTTTCCAAACCATCCCTCTTGGTGGATGTTTCTGATCCCCTGGCACTTTATCAAAGCAGAGCAGAGGAAATTACTCCGGTGTCCCAAACAATATTTCATAATGTCCATACTGTCAATTGTCAATATCGTCAATAGTCAACATTTAAACAACATGCCAAACATGAAGGAGTAGAAACACTGAACTGTACAATTGGGTTGATATAAAAGGGCACAAAGTGCTGGAGTAACACAACAGGTCTGACAGCATCTCTGGAGAACATGGATAGCTTGCTTTTCAGGTCAGGATCCTTCTTTAGTCCCCGAATAAAGGTCCCGACCTGAAACATCACCTATCCATGATCTCCAGTGATGCTGTCTGACCCGCTGAGTTACTCCAGCACTTTGTGTCCTTTTACCAAAATGAAAGATTGATTGACAGAAAAAAAACATGGAAACAGGCTGTTCGGCCTACTGTGTCCACGCAGACCACCTGTTCATACTATTTCTGTTATCCCACTTTTGAATCAACTCCCGACACAGGAGGGAACAATTTACAATTCACCTACAAACCTGCACGTCTTTCAGATGTGGGAGAAAACTGGAGCATCCGGAGGAAACCCAGGGAGAATGGGGAAACTCCGCACAGATAGCAGCTGAGGTCAGGATTGAACCTGGGTCTCTGGCACTGTGAGGCAGCTGGGTCCCTGTGCCATCCTGGGTTGTGGGATCTTGCTGTGGTACAACAAGCTGCCAAGCTTCCTCCTTTTTTACCTTTGACTTCACTGGTTGTGAGGTGCTTTGAAACATCAATGTTGCAAGAAAAAAGAATAACTTTTCTTAATTCTTTCTATCATGTGCAGCTGAACTGGAGGGGAGTGTTGGAAGAATAATTACTCAAGTCTTGCAACATCTCAGTAACTCATTATTGTTACAAGCACAACGGAGGAAACACAGAAAGGTCACAACTTGCGCACAAGACAAAAATGCAGGCACAGACTGAGGGAAAAAAAAAATCTGTTTTGTTAAAGGCAGCGTGAAGGATGAAAGTGACCAAAGTTACCTCATTTGAGTTAGAGATAAAACTCACCTGACATTTGGTAGCTTTGAAATGAGGACAAATCAGCAACAGTGAGTCGGACCCATCACTTTAGGATGGTAGAGTGGTCCTTTTGATTCTTTGTTTAACATCCTGTTATACTGCTATTTTCAAACAGTATTCAAGTCAGGTGTTTCCAAAAATGGGAAAATAACACAGATTTTTGCTTGTATCCAGAGACTCCAAGATAGTACAAATATCCAAGAAAAATGCTATTACTCCTTGCAAAATCCCTGCTCCTTATCTTGTTTAAACTGATCAACAGTCGACAATAACTTACAGAGTGGCAGTGGCGCAGCTGCTAGAGCTGCTGCCTCACAGCGCCAGAGACCCGGGTTCGATCCTAAACCTCGGGTACTGTCTGTGTGGAGTTCTCCCTGTGACCGCCTGGGTTTCCTCCACACATTTCAAAGACATGCAGGTTTGTAGGTTAATTGGCCTCTTTAAATTGCCCCGAGAATGTAGGGAGTGGATGCAAAAATAGGATAAAATCAAACTGGTGTGAATGGGTGATCGATGGTCAGTGTGGATTAGGTGGGCCAAAGGGCCTGTTTCCATGCTGTATCTTTCAATCAATTTACTAAGCAGAAGGTCCTGTTTCCAGGCAGTGTCTTTCTATGATGATTGAGAATGCACATTTATAAAGCAGCTGAAATATGTGACTGACCGAAACAAGGCATAATTAGGACCGGTAACCACATGCCAAGTTAAATAAAGTGTCCCAACCCAAAACGTTACCTGCCATTCCCTCCAGAGATGCTGCCTGAATACAGTGAGTTACTCCACCACTTTACGTATCACACCAAATTAAATAAGGTTGATGAAGTGCCTTAATGGAAGAGTCAGCAACAGCGATTTGGAAAAGGGAACCAGACCTAGGATCTAAAAACCTTAAAACACAGTCAGCAGTTGCAAACCAGTGCTGTCAGATTAGAGGAACACGGAGGTAGGTCTCTTAGGGGTTTACAACAGTCAAGGCAGCTAAAATGATTATGTTCCTTCCCTTCCTCCAGCTGTGTACAAGCATTTTGCTCCATTTGCCTTCCCCAATGCCTCTCTTAATCAGTTCACATCTTCTCTCCTTCCCCTATCCCCTCCACCTTTTAAACCGAGTGGTATAGTGTTCTTTTTCCTATTGCCATTTCCAGCTATCCTGAAGTTTTTTTTAAATGGGCTGAATTGAATGAATGAAACTAATAATGACTGTGCTGATATATTACTTTGGTATCCAAAGAAATAATTGATAAATGATTGTTAACATTTGACCCATTGTCTTAATTAACCATCAGAAAAGTAGTGCATCTTTTTTGTTTAAATGTGCTCCTGGCATCTGCACCTAATATGTCATTTTGATGTTAGAGACTCATTCAGAACTTATCTTACGTTCTTCATTTATTGCTTACTTGCTTTATGGTTACATCACCAGGGAGATACTTAATTGTCCATTGTGGCTGGTTCTTTGTCAAGTCATTGTTCCCATGGTTGGTCACAGCGTCAATGTGTGCTCTGTACTGTGCTTTCTTTTTTATATTTTGTTCTAAATGTAAGAGCAACTAATGAAGTAATATAATGTGGACATTGTACCGATGTTGCTTATTCTTCTGATTACAAATGTGGTAAAACAAGTCATTTTCAGACCACTTGATCTGCAGACTTTAGACTTTACTTTAGACTTAAGAGATACAGCGCAGAAACAGGCCCTTTGGCCCACCGTGTCCGCGCTGACCATCGATCACCCCATAGACCAGTACTATCCTACACACGAGGGACAATTTACAATTTTACTGAAGACAATTAACCTACAAACCTGTGGATCTTCGGAGTGTGGGTTGAAAATGGAACACCAGGGGAAAACCCACGTGGTCACAGGGAGAATGTACAAAATCCGTACAGCCAGCACCCATAATCAGGATCGAACCCAGGTCTATGGCGCTGTGAGGCAGTAACACTACCGCCTGCCTGCCCCAATATTTCGAATATTGGATATTTTAGACCTTGGATATTTTCAGCATTTTATTAAAGAGAGAATGGAGTTACCTGCACGTCATTGGGATGTGGGGGAAAAATGGAGCATTTGGAAAGAATTTGGCTTGGTGACAGGAGGCAGGGGTTAGTGGTTAAGGAGGGATTATCTGATCGGAAGTCTATTACCAGTGATATACAGGAGGCAGGGATCAGTGCTGGGACTATTGTTGTTTGTCGTATATATAAGTAACTTGGATGAGAATGTAGGTGAATTAACTTGGAAGTATGCTGATGACATAAAAATTGGTGGAGTAATATATAGCGCAGAAGATTGTGAAAGTTTACAGAGTGACATCGAACAATTGGACAGATGGGAGAAAGATGGAATTTACTCCAGACAAGTATGAGGTAATGTGTTTTGGGATATTAAAAACAAACAGGACATATACAGTAAATGGCTGGGATGAGCGTTTCATGGTTCTAGGCTTGTACTCGCTGGAGTTTAGAAGGATGAGGGGGGAATCTCATTGAAAACTACCAAATAATGAAAGGCCTTAGAAACATAGAAACATAGAAAATAGGTGCAGGAGTAGGCCATTCGGCCCTTCGAGCCTGCACCGCCATTCAATATGATCATGGCTGATCATCCAGCTCAGTAGCCTGTACCTGCCTTCTCTCCATACCCCCTGATCCCTTTAGCAAAAAGGGCCACATCTAACTCCCTCTTAAATATAGCCAATGAACTGGCCTCAACTAACTTCTGTGGCAGAGAATTCCACAGACTCACCACTCTCTGTGTGAAGAAATGTTTTCTCATCTCGGTCCTAAAAGACTTCCCCCTTATCCTTAAGCTGTGACCACTGGTTCTGGACTCCCCCAACATCTGGAACAATCTTCCCGCATCTAGCCTCTCCAACCCCTTAAGAATTTTATATGTTTCTATAAGATCCCCCCTCAGTCTTCTAAATTCCAGCGAGTACAAGCCCAGTCTATCCAGTCTTTCCTCATATGAAAGTCCCGCCATCCCAGGGATCAATCTGGTTAACCTTCTCTGTACTCCCTCTAAGGCAAGAACGTCTTTCCTCAGGTTAGGAGACCAAAACTGCACACAATATTCCAGGTGCGGTCTCACCAAGGCCCTGTACAACTGCAGCAGAACCTCCCTGCTCCTAAACTCAAATCCTCTTGCTATGAATGCCAACATACCATTCGCTTTCTTCACTGCCTGCTGCACCTGCATGCTTGCTTTCAATAACTGGTGCACCATGACACCCAGGTCACGTTGCATCTCCCCTTCTCCCAATCGGTCACCATTCAGGTAATACTCTGCTTTCCTGTTCTTGCCACCAAAGTGGATAACCTCACATTTATCCACATTATATTGCATCTGCCATGCATTTGCCCACTCGCCTAATCTATCCAAGTCACTCTGCAGCCTCCTACCATCCTCCTCGCAGCTAACACTGCCACCCAGCTTCGTGTCATCCGCAAACTTAGAGATGTTGCATTCAATTCCCTCGTCCAAATCATTAATATACACTGTAAATAACTGGGGTCCCAGCACTGAGCCTTGCGGTACCCCACTAGTCACTGCCTGCCATTCCGAAAAGGACCCGTTTATTCCTACTCTTTGCTTCCTGTCCGCCAACCAATTTTCTATCCACCTCAACACTGAACCCTCAATACCGTGTGCTTTAAGTTTGTACACCAATCTCCTATGTGGGACCTTGTCGAAGGCCTTCTGAAAGTCCAGATATAACACATCGACTGGTTCTCCCTTATCCACTCTACTAGTTACATCCTCGAAAAATTCTATAAGATTCGTCAGAAATGATTTGCCTTTGGTAAATCCATGCTGACTTTGTCCGATGATTTCACCACTTTCCAAATGTGATGCTATCACATCTTTAATAACTGACTCTAGCATTTTCCCCACTACCGATGTTAGGCTAACTGGTCTATAATTCCCCGTTTTCTCTCTCCCTCCCTTTTTAAAAAGCGGGGTTACATTAGCTACCCTCCAGTCCTCAGGAACTACTCCAGAATCTAAAGAGTTTTGAAAAATTATCACTAATGCATCCACTATTTCTGAGGCTACTTCCTTAAGCACTCTGGGATGCAGCCTATCTGGCCCTGGGGTTTATCTGCCTTTAATCCATTTAATTTACCTAACACCACTTCCCGACTAACCTGGATTTCCCTCAGTTCCTCCATCTCATTAGACCCCCGGTCCCCCGCTATTTCCGGCAGACGGTTTATGTCTTCCTTAGTGAAGACAGAACCAAAGTATTTGTTCAATTGGTCTGCCATCTCCTCGTTCCCTCTGACCAATTCACCTGTTTCCGACTGCAAGGGACCTACATTTGTCTTAACTAATCTTTTTCTCTTGACATATCTATAAAAGCTTTTGCAGTCAGTTTTTATGTTCCTTGCCTGTTTTCCCTCATAATCTATTTTCCCTTTCCTAATTAAGCCCTTTGTCCTCCTCTGCTGGACTCTGAATTTCTCCCAGTCCTCTGGTATGCTACTTTTTCTGGCTAATCTGTATGCTTCATCTTTTGTTTTAATACTATCCTTGATTTCCCTTGTTAGCCACGGATGCACTACCTTTCCTGGTTTGTTCTTTTGCCAAACTGGGATGAACACTTGTTGTAGTTCATCCATGCGACCTTTAAATGCCTTCCATTGCATGTCCACCGTCAACCCTTTCAGCATCAATCGCCAGTCTATCTTGGACAATTCACACCTCATACCCTCAAAGTTACCTTTCTTTAAGTTCAGAACACTTGTTTCTGTATTGACTTTGTCACTCTCCATCCTAATGAAGAACTCTACCATATTATGATCACTCTTGCCCAAGGGGCCTCGCACAACAAGACTGCTAACTAACCCTTCCTCATTACTCAATACCCAGTCTAGAATGGCCTGTTCTCTCGTTGGTTCCTCGACATGTTGGTTTAGAAAACCATCTCTCAAACATTCCAAGAAATCCTCTTCCTCAGCACCCCTGCCAGTTTGGTTCACCCAATCTATATGTAGATTGAAGTCACCCATTATAACTGCTGCACCTTTAGTGCACGCATTTCTAATTTCCTGCTTGATGCCATCCCCAACCTCACTACTGCTGTTAGGTGGCCTGTACACAACTCCCACTAGCGTTTTCTGCCCCTTAGTGTTTCGTAGCTCTACCCATATCAATTCCACTTCCTCCAAGCTAATGTCCTTCCTTTCCACTGCTTTAATCTCCTCTCTAACCAGCAACGCTACCCCACCTCCTTTTCCTTTCTGTCTATCCCACCTGATTATAGAATATCCATGGATGTTGAGCTCCCAGCCTTGGTCACCCTGGAGCCATGTCTCCGTAATCCCAACTATATCATAATCATTAATAACTATCTCCACATTTAATTCATCCATCTTATTACGTATACTCCTTGCATTGAGACACAATGCCTTCAGGCTTGTTTTTACAACTCTCTCACCCCTTATACAATTATGTTGAAAAGTGGCCCTTTTTGATTTTTGCCCTGGATTTGTCTGCCTGCCACTTTTACTTTTCACCTTGCTACCTGTTGCTTCTACCCTCATTTTACACCCCTCTGTCTCTCTGCTCCTGCTCCCATCCCCCTGCCACATTAGTTTAAATCCTCCCCGACAGCACTAGCAAACACTCCCCCTAGGACATTGGTTCCATTCCAGCTCAGGTGCAGACCATCCTGTTTGTACTGGTCCCACCTCTCCCAGAACTGGTTCCAATGTCCTAAAAATTGGAATCCCTCCCCCTTGCACCATTTTTCAAGCCACGTATTCATCTGAAATATCTTCCTGTCCTACCCTGACTAGCACGTGGCACTGGTAGTAATCCAGAGATTATTACCTTTGAGGTCCTACTTTTAAGTTTATCTCCTAGCTCTCTAAATAGAGTGATAGAGTGTATGTGGAGAGGATGTTTCCAGTAATGGGAGAGTCTCTGACCAGTGGGCACAGCCTCAGAATAACAGGACATACCTTTAGAATGGAGAGGAAGAAATTCTTTAGCTAGAGTGTGCTGGATGTTGAAATCATTGCCACAAATGACTGTGGAGGCCAAGTCATTGGGTATTTTGGGGTTCTTGATTAACAAGGGTGTCAAAGGTTACGGGGAGACAGCAGGAGATTGCAGTTGAGAGGAAAAATAGGTCAGCCATGATCAAATGGCGGAGCAGATTCGATGGGCTGAGTGGCCTAATTCTGCTTGGGGTGTGAGTTCAGACCCTGAAAATGGTAACACAGGAGGGTAGGGTTATGAAGAAGGCATTCAGATTGTTTTCCTTCATAGGTTTAGGCATGGAACATAAGAGTTGGGATGTCATGTTGGAGCTGTATGAAACATTGGTCAAGTCGCACAGTGTACTAGTCTGAAGAAGGGATCCGACCTGAAACGGCACCCATCCATTTTCACCAGAGATGCTGCCTGACCCGTTGATTTACTTAAGCACTTTGTGTCTACCTAGTGTACAATTCTGGTTGCCACACTACAGGAAGAATGTGGCAGCATTAGGAAGAGTTGAGTCAAGGATGTTTCCTTGAATGGGGTGCACTACTTATAAGGAGTGAATGGAAAGGCTGGCTTTATTCTCACTGTTATGTAGGAGGCTGAGGAGTAACCTTACAGAGGTTTATAAAATTATGATAGGCATAGGCAGGGTAGATATATTTTTCTTTGGGTTGGGGGATCTAAAACTGCAGGGCATGGGTTTAAGGTGAGAGAGAAAAAACATGAAGGAGATTGGACAAGCAAATTGTTCACACAGAGTGTGGTTGTTATATAGAACCAGCTGCCAGAGGAAGAGGCAGATGCAATTACAATATTTAAAAGGCACTTAAATAGATACTTGGATGGGAAAGGAATAGAGGAATATGGGCTTAATACAGGCAAATTATTAGCGTACACGGTCGATGGACATTTGAGCCAAAGGTGCTGTTTCTTTCTGCACAGTTCTATGATGGTTTCAACGGATATATCAGGAAAAGAAAAGTGTAGAGAGATATTTCACACGTTATTCTCTGTTGCATTGAATGGTGAAAACGGTCAAAGGACTGAACGCCATCCTTCTGTTTCTCTGTGACCAGAATACAAACAGACATGTACAAATTTTAAAATATATACAATTTAATGCTATGAAATAAAAGTAAATGGAAAAAAAGATAAAAGGTAACTTTAGAAAGCATAAATACTGATCAGTGATTCACAAATATTAAATTCAGCAATAATGCCAAGAATGTGCTCAACTGGCAAATTCAGCAATGTGTCCAAAATCCTGAGCACCAATTTAATTTATAGCTTTACAAGAACAAAGGAGAACCCTAGTTGAATTACTTGTATGTGTTTTAGCAAAATCCCGCAAGATTTATTTATAATGAGCTTCTATGTACTGCAAAATCCTCACAAGAATTCATTATATATAGACCTTAATAATGGCACGAGAATTGCTGATCTACTTGTGATCTATCCATTGATCATTTTTCCAAAGCATTTCACATCAGGCTATCGGTTTTTGTTTGCTCCGGATTGGTCTTCACCATCGCCTATCTTTCACATGGTGGTTAAAAGTCTTTTTGATCACCATCAGTTTTATAGACAATAGACAATAGACAATAGACAATAGGTGCAGGAGTAGGCCATTCAGCCCTTCGAGCCAGCACCGCCATTCAATGCGATCATGGCTGATCACTCTCAATCAGTACCCCCTTCCTGCCTTCTCCCCATACCCCCTCACTCCGCTATCCTTAAGAGCTCTATCCAGCTCTCTCTTGAAAGCATCCAACGAACTGGCCTCCACTGCCTTCTGAGGCAGAGAATTCCACACCTTCACCACTCTCTGACTGAAAAAGTTCTTCCTCATCTCCGTTCTAAATGGCCTACCCCTTATTCTTAAACTGTGGCCCCTTGTTCTGGACTCCCCCAACATTGGGAACATGTTTCCTGCCTCTAATGTGTCCAATCCCCTAATTATCTTATATGTTTCAATAAGATCCCCCCTCATCCTTCTAAATTCCAGTGTATACAAGCCTAATTGCTCCAGCCTTTCAACATACGACAGTCCCGCCATTCCGGGAATTAACCTAGTGAACCTACGCTGCATGCCCTCAATAGCAAGAATATCCTTCCTCAAATTTGGAGACCAAAACTGCACACAGTACTCCAGGTGCGGTCTCACCAGAGCCCGGTACAACTGTAGAAGGACCTCTTTGCTCCTATACTCAACTCCTCTTGTTATGAAGACCAACATTCCATTGGCTTTCTTCACTGCCTGCTGTACCTGCATGCTTCCTTTCAGTGACTGATGCACTAGGACACCCAGATCTCATTGAACATCCCCTCTTCCTAACTTTTACTCCAAAGTAGTGCAGCAAGAGATGAAGCCCCAGCACGGACACTCTTCTCGGTTCCCAGTCTGAAATCTCTCACCCTGTCCACCAGAATTCCGCCTAAAGGACAGACAAGGCTTGGCCAAGTGGGTCTCAGCTTTAAAAGCTGATCTTAGGTTTCAAGCAAATGGCTGTTCCAAGTCCCAATGATTAGGTCATAGATTCATTTGTTATCTTGAGTACCCTCCTATCTATGTGGCAACACAGCAAACATGTTGAGTAGGTTATGTTGTAACTTTAGTGATGCGATTATAAGCCATCTGGGCAGTATGGATACCATTCATCACAGTACTGTGGGCTTATAGTTACCATATCAAGCTTATAGTTACCATATCGTTTAAGAGACATTTGGATGGGCACTTGAAATGCTACAACATTCAGGGCTACCGTCCAAATGCGGGAAAATGGGATTAAAATTAGACTGTGTTTGGTAACGGGCGGCACGGACACGATGGGCCGAAGGGCCTCTTTCTGTGCTGTAGGACTCTATGACTCTATGACTCTAAGTGATTTTTGTGCATTTTCCAATTTACAGACAAAATCAACCTCTGAACATCTGTAAAACCATAGAGTCATAGAATTATACAGCACGAAAACAGGCCCTTCAGCCCGACTTGTCCACGCGGACAACATGCCCCACCTACTCTAGTCGCACCTGCCTGCTCTTGGCCCATAACCAAGGGAGAAACAGAACCCCTATTCATTACCCCTATGATGGCAGTTTGTTGGTGAGATACATGTTTCAGTATTTTCACTCCTCCATTTTCATTCATCTGCTCTAATGTACATCTCCTCTCATCACCTGCAATCAACAAGCCTTTGGCACGCTCTCTCCACAGTGCCATTCATTTCTTAGTCTCCGCCGTATCACTGGCCATTCAGATGTTCATTTCACCCCGCCCTTTTCCTCTGCAATTTAAAATGTGTTTAGTTTTACAATTTGTTGATATTCTGTACTTCTCTCTCTAGATGGTGCCTTTCTGCTGAGTATCTCCAACATTTCGGTTTTATTTCAGAGTTCCAGTATCTGCACATTTTGTCTCAATTACTTTATAATCATTTACTTTAGAGTTAGACAGCATAGAATCATGTCTTTGGGCCCACTGAGTCTATTTTCACCATCAAGCATCTGTTTGCTCTAATTCTACCTTAATACTGCTTTTCTCTCTCCATATCAGCTCCTTCAGATTCCCTCATCTACAGACTTGAGGCAACTTCTATTTGTCAATTAATGGAAGAACCTGAATATCTTTGGACAGTAGAGGAAACTACCAAATAATGAAAGGCTTAGATAGAGTGGATGTGGAGAGGACGTTTCAAGTAGTGGGAGAGTCTAGGACCAGTAGGCACAGCCTGAGAATCAAATAATGTACCTTTAGAATGAAGATGAGGAGGAATTTCTTTATCCAAAGGGTGATGGATTTGTGGAATTCATTGTCACAAAAGACGGTAGAGGCCAAGTCAAGGGGTATTTTTAAAGCGGAGATTGATAGGTTCCCGATTAGTCAGGGTGTCAAAGGTTACGGAGAGAAAGCAGGAGAATGTTAAGAAGGAAAAATAGATCAGCCATGATCGAATGGCAGAGCAGACTTGATGGTATGAATGGCCTAATTCTGCTCCTATGTCTAATGATCTTATGGAGGAAGACCATGCAGCTACAGAGAGATTGTACAAACTTCACGCAGACAGTGCCAGAGGTCAGGATTGAACCCTGGTTTCTGCAGCTGTGAAAAACAGTAGATCAATCAGCTGCACCATTGTGCCCTCAAAATGTACGGTCCAAATAACAATGTGGAGTGAGATTCGTCAAAGTAAATGTCACAAAGATAGACTCGCAAAGTACTGGAGTAACTCAGTGGGTCAGGCAGCATCTCTGGAAATTTTCCAGATGGGTGACGTTTCGGGTCGGAACCCTTCTTCAGACTGAAAGTAGAGGGGAGGGTAGTGTAGGTAAGAAAACATTTTTAAAAAATGTAAAAAGTCTCTCTTGCCTCCTGACCTGCCTTCAAGCATGCAGAACTAATATCCATTGATATCATGAATTTAAAATTGCTTCCCATCCACAGTATTGGAAGAAAATGTGTAGCATTGTGTAAGAAAATACTGCAGAGTCAAACCCACAGCAAAAGGATCAGCTGCCTGTTCCCAGTTAACTTTAATTACAGTGGCTATAATCTACTTTTAACTCTTTACACTTTCATTAATTGTATATTTGTCTCAGTCAATCAGCCACACACAGTGGGAGATTGTTTACATGAAACTCTTGGGAATTTGGTTTCTGTGAAAGCTTTGGATGTGCAACGCTCCAATTCTTTCATTCTAATTTAACAGCTTAAGAAATAGATAGGAAAACCAGAGGGGAAAATATATAGAGAATAAAGGGCTCCACAAATTTGTTCCCAAGTTCTGAGTATTTAACACCTGCTTTAATGTTTGCAACTGGAAATTTACATCCAATCTGCCAGCATTTCTCGCATGGCTGAGCTCCCAGTCTAAATCCAATAAGCCAGATTTAGAAACAAGGAACTGAAGATGCTGGTTTACACCAAAGAACACAAAGTGCTGGAGTAACTCAGCAGGTCAGGCAGCACCTCTGGAGAACATGGATAGGTGACATTTCGGGTCTGGACCATTCTTCAGACTGATTGAGCATTGATAACAATGTTGTCATTATTCCTGGTAATTTTAGGATTTTCAATACACAAGATAATCCCAAGATTGCTATCAGTGATATGGTACACCTTCACAGACTACACAGTTTGCAATCTTCTCTACAGGAACCAAGCCAAAATTAGTTGAATTGATGCGAATTTACGATACTTGCAAACTATTCCCGCCTCCTGAAACATCCTGAAAATCTTACATTTAGTTTCATGAGATCAAGAAGCCATTTAATTATCAAACAAATCATAATTATTACTTAGCAAACTTTATATATGTAGACAGTAATTCCTTTAAATAAATATTTCAAAATTAGGATTTTCCCCTGAAGTTTCATCTTTTAATTTTTACCTGCAGTCATGCATATCCCAACCTTTGATTGATTGAGATACAGCATGGAAACAGGCTCTTCGGCCCACCAAGTTCATGCTGGTCATCGATCATCTGTTCACACCAGCTCTATGTTATTCCACTTTCTCATCCACTCCCCTACACATCTGGGGCAATGTACAGAGGCCAATTAATCTACAAACCCGTATGTCTTTGTGATGTGGGAGGAAATCGGAGCATCCACAGGAAACCCATGCGGTCACAGGGAGAACGTGCAAACTCCACTCAGACAGCCCCCAAGGTCAGGACCAAGCCTGGGCCTCTGGCTGAGAGGCAGAAAGTGGGACAATACAATCACGAGCTTAGTTTATTATTGTCATGTGCACAGAGGTGGAGTGAAAAGCTATTGTTTGCATGCTATCCAGTCAAAGGAAAGACTGTGCAACTCTCCTCTTCCCTCTCCCCCCCCCCCCCCCCCCCCGCCCCTGCCTGACACATGCATCATCGTTTAGCCAGCGATGCCAATGCCGATTCCCCCTCTGCTCACTGTAAACAAGGTATAATGTTTAAAAGTTGTTTCTTGGCTTGTGAAAAAAATTACATGTTGCAGAGGCAATTCGATGACATGACCGAAATTGGATTCAAGGGATCTAACTGATCTGATAGCTGAACTAGATGGGGAGCTTTCTTCAAAGTCCACAGAAAACATTGTTGCTTTGCTACAAACCAGAAATTCTGGGCCAATGATTACACGTTATACACATTTCATCGACTGTCAACAGAAAGCATTGTTGCTTTGCTGCAAACCAGAAATTCTGGGCCATTGATTACATGTTATACACATTACATTGACTGTAAATTCACATAAATTCTGGGCGTTCTCAGGTTTGTGACAAGTGCTACAAAAATGCAATTTTCACCTCTTCCTTGCAGCTGGCTTGCTGCAGGGAGGTTTATGTGGAAGCCAGATACATGCCTGTCACATTGTATGAAGAGAATTAGAGATATCACTGAAGCCTCTTCAACACCTGCTTGTAATAAACTGTCTCAGCCCTACAGGACATCTGGCAGTCTATCCTGTTCCCAAGAATTTGACGGCAGTGAATGCCTGGTCACAAAAGAAAAGCCCAGCGGGAATAGAGCAACCAAAAAGAAAAAAAAAGATAATGGCACCTGCATAAGCAAACTATTTATTGTACATAGTGATGGGAAAGTTGTATACATCGGAGATTTCCGATCAAGTTTGAAACAAACATACAGTGGCACAGAGGCGGCACAGTGGCGCAGCTGGTAGTGCTATCTGCACCAGAGTTGCAGATTCGATCCTGATCTCGATTGCTGTGTTTGTGGAGTTTGCAACTTCTCCCTGTGGACCATCCTCTAGGTACTCCAGTTTCCTCCCACCCCCTGAACACACGTGTGAATTTGTTGGTTAATTGGCTTATGTGAATTGCTCCTGGTGTGTAGAGAGTGGATGAGAAAGTGGGATAACATAGAACTGGTGTGAATGGGTGATTGACGATCAGTGTGGACATGGTGGGCCGGAGGGGCTGTTTCCTTGCTGTATCTTTTATCATCATCAACGTTTGGCATTCATTTGCTTGTTAACTTTGCAAGGAGGGCTACAAATGTAAACAACGTGCCCGTTCTATGCAACGAAAAATACTCCTCAAAAACAATGAAATGTCTGTGGGAAGTTGATGCATTGACTCTGATTATACTCAAATGTGTTCAGCAATCAACCAAGAAAGATTAGGCTAAATAGATGCAAAGTAGAGAAGATGAAAAAGCAAGAAAAAATAACAATAAAGGAAAACAGTTAGAGAAAGAAACTGAATGACAGCTAAGGAGGTGAGTGGGGAACTTGCTTATAGATTCAGAGGTGCTGTGAAGTGTGTGAGCCTGCTGGGAGAATTTAGTTTTCAGAAACAGCATGGAATCAGGCCTCTCGGCCCACCGAGTCCACGCCTACCATCGATCACCCATTCACACTGGTTCTATGTTATCCCAGTTTCACATCCACTCCCGATGCACGAGGTGCAATTTAGAGAGGCCAATTAACCGACAAACCTGCACGTCTTTGAGACATTGGAAGAAATTAGAGCACCTGGAGGAACCCCACGCGGCCACAGGAGAATATGCAAACTCCACACAGCCAGCACCCGGGATCGAACCCGGGTCACCGGCGCTGTGAGGCAGCAACACGACCAGCTGCCTATCTTGGCTTCTGGTGATCCCCTCAACCTGTGAATTGATTTAGTTGTTGCATTGAAATAAAAAAATCGCCTTATTTTTTCTTTAGCATCAAAGCACCACGTTACATTTGAAACTCAGGCAAGCTATTTACAACTGGCTTGTTTTCTTTGGAGCAAGCTACATAAACGAAACATTTCTGACATGTCAAAGAAACATCTGGATTAGAAACGATGGAATCCCACATTATATGATCTTCCACAGCCTTCAGCTCTGTTGCCTTAAAAAAAATCCCACCGCCTAAAGATCTTTTGCCCCTCCCGGCAACTCCCAGGGAAAGAAGTTCACGTTATTCTATCCGAGTCGGGAAGCTCATGATTAAAAAATCATCCAGCAAAAAATATATAAAGTCATTTAACAAAAGAAAAATGTCACAAGTCACTTATCTCCAGCAGTAAAGGAGCTGTGTGTTGGCCACTCCATTAGAGCAAGCAATGATTAATGGGAAGTTTACACTCTGTAAACAGAGGGATAAAAACACTGGCAACTTTTATTCATATTAATCACATTTAGTCTCAAGCAGCTGTGACACGGACAGTGGTAGAATTCAATTGTTTAAACTATTTGTTATCGTTAACTGGTATATCCAACATTTCCACATCTGCCCATAACTTGCCAAGGAATTTGTCAGTTTGCCGACAATGTTTTTTTTTTAAAGTAAACAATCATTATACTAATTTAAGGTTGTGATTATATTCCCCCCACTGCTTTATATCAGATTTTTCTAAACTGCAAAATGAAGAATCCCATAAACACAGCAGCCCATTTTTTCTGGAGGGCATAATCACACTGTTTGCTCGGTGATTTATGGTGCATGTGCAATTATGTACATCTGAAAATGCGACATGGATTCCTGGTTTCGTGGGGTCGGAAGGAAGTTTTTCTGACAGATGTATGATTCCATTTACTTGAGCGTGGGGGAATTAGCAAATGAGATAATACTGCTTTTCAAACTTTTCCTTTAGTTTATGTAATTTAATGTAGTGATATTGCATGGAACCAAGCCCTTCGGCCCACCAAATCCGTGCCAATCAGTGGTTACTAGCATTATCCCACGCACTAGGGATAATTTTATAATTTTTTACCAAAGCCAATTAACCTGCAAACCTGTAAGTCTTTGGAGTGTGGGAGCAAACCGGAGCACCCAGGAAAAACCCACGCGGTCACAGGGAGAACGTAAAAACTCCGTACAGAGAACGCCCATGGTCAGGATCGAACCTGGGTGTCTGGCGCTGTGCCACAGTGCTGATAATTCTCTTAATAATTGAGGCAAGTTTCTTTCTTGAATGGATGCCAAAGTGGTGCATCTGGTAGAGTTGCTTCCTCACAGCACTGGAGTCCTGGGTTCGATCCTGACCTTAGGTACTACTGTACATGCGAGGTTTGCATGTTCTCCCTGTGACCGCGTGGGTTTCATCCAGCTGCTCTGGTTTCCTCCCACATCCTAAAGACGTGCGGGTTTGTAGGTTAAGTGGTCACCTATCAATTGCTCCAAATGGAGTGGACGTGAACATGAGATAACATAAAACTGGCGTGAATGGGTGACTGATGGTCGGCATGGGTTTGGTGGGACGGAGAGCCTGTTTGCGGGCTGCATCCTTCAGCTAAACTGAACTAAACAAAACTCACAGGATCAGTACCTGTGTAAATCTTTTATTCCTATCATTCATCAATATGACATGTCCAAGTTGGCCCCATTATTAGCCAGTGAAAGCCAAAGGCAGCTGGTTTCAAACTCCAATTATAGGCAGATTATGGTGGATTAATTAATTTGAAGCAAGTCACTTACTCCACCCATCAGCTCATCTGACAATGAACCCCTCTAAACCCCCACTAACCTACTTGTAACCACCTTTCACTTGCCAGGCTTTGAACAGCTTCCACCTCATTTCCAGATTTCCCCCCATTACTACAATCAGTCTGACGATGGGTTCTAACCGGGTTCCAACTGGAATGTCACATATCCATTCCCAACGTTGATTTCACTAATTTCAAATAACTCCTGCATCCCCTCCATTCCCCTCTCAAAGGAAATACATTCATTGGAAATAAAGGCAGGAGGGAGAAAGCAAGTGAAAAAAATTGGGGTGTGTTAGATGAGCTCGATTGAGCAAAAACCCGAGCAACGACCAAATTGTCTTTCCGCTGACTGATTAGCTTGCAACAAAAGCTTTTCACTGTACTTCGGTACATGTGACAATAAACTAAACTAAACTAAACTGAATGGCCTATTTAAGTGATGATAATAAACTGCATTTTTGATTAGCTTGAGACTTTGTTACAAAATGTCACTGCTGTTTGACCTGTGTGGCACCTTTAGCATTTTGTTATGTAAAATGTGTGAAATGTATGTACACAGTTCATGAAAGAATGCGAGAGAGGAGGAAGAAGCTTTGTGATGAGAAAGCAGCCACTTCTCTGCCTCTCGTTCATTCCTTGGCCTCACTGTAGTCTTTTTAAAATATTGTGTAACATGTAATAGAATGGGTTCACAGATTTCAACAACAATAACAAATCTTAAGAGATTGAATCAGTTCATCTCTAGAGGATACAATTTCTGAAAAATAAATCAACCACCATCTCTGGAAGCACTTAGAAACAATCCATCAAACGACAGTGAGAGGACAGTTCAATTGTTTTCCTGAATATTGCCATTCCCAGTACAATAAGATGCGTCATGGTAAAAAAACAGTGTTACAGTGAAAAATTCTGGTGCTGGTGACAGTCCTTTTCATGAAACAATAATGTCAAGTATTAGTATCCTATTGATTGTTAGACTTGGAGTGTAACTGTTGGAGGGGTCTGGACCACAAGACCATGATTAGATGCTGGACAAGAAGACAGTGATTACTTGCTTGACTGAAAGCTTTCTTACCAGTTATTCCAAGCATTTTTACTCACCTTTTTTCAATAACAATGACTTAATTTTCCCTTTACAGGCTTCTAAGCTGATTAATTCTTTCAAAACTGAAAGAATCATAGAACCATGAGCGGAGTCAGGGGGTCTGGGGAGAAGGCAGGAACAGGGTACTGATTGAGAATGATCAGCCATGATCACATTGAATGCTGGTGCTGGCTCGAAAGGCCGAATGGCCTACACCTGCACCTATTATCTATTGTCTATGAGCCCTTTCAGCCCACTTTGTCCATGCTGGCAGTATTACTTGTCTACACTAATCGCATTTGGCTGCCTTGGGGCGGCACAGCAGTGCAGCGGTGGAGTTACTGCCTCACAGCGCCAGAGACCTGGGTTCAAATTCTGACTACAGGTGCTGTCTGTACGGAGTTTGTTCGTTTTCCCTGTGACCACGTGGGTTTTCTCCCGATGCACCGGTTTCCTCCCACACTACAAAGACGTACAGGTTTGCAGGTTAATAGAAACATAGAAACATAGAAACATAGAAAATAGGTGCAGGAGTAGGCCATTCGGCCCTTCGAGCCTGCACCGCCATTCAATATGATCATGGCTGATCATTCAGCTCAGTAGCCCGTACCTGCCTTCTCTCCATACCCCCTGATCCCTTTAGCAAAAAGGGCCACATCTAACTCCCTCTTAAATATAGCCAATGAACTGGCCTCAACTACCTTCTGTGGCAGAGAATTCCACAGACTCACCACTCTCTGTGTGAAGAAATGTTTTCTCATCTCGGTCCTAAAAGACTTCCCCCTTATCCTTAAGCTGTGACCCCTGGTTCTGGACTCCCCCAACATCGGGAACAATCTTCCCGCATCTAGCCTCTCCAACCCGTTAAGAATTTTATATGTTTCTATAAGATCCCCCCTCAGTCTTCTAAATTCCAGCGAGTACAAGCCCAGTCTATCTAGTCTTTCCTCATATGTAAGTCCCGCCATCCCAGGGATCAATCTGGTGAACCTTCTCTGTACTCCCTCTAAGGCAAGAACGTCTTTCCTCAGGTTAGGAGACCAAAACTGCACACAATACTCCAGGTGCGGTCTCACCAAGGCCCTGTACAACTGCAGCAGAACCTCCCTGCTCCTAAACTCAAATCCTCTTGCTATGAATGCCAACATACCATTCGCTTTCTTCACTGCCTGCTGCACCTGCATGCTTGCTTTCAATGACTGGTGCACCATGACACCCAGGTCACGTTGCATCTCCCCTTCTCCCAATCGGTCACCATTCAGGTAATACTCTGCTTTCCTGTTCTTGCCGCCAAAGTGGATAACCTCACATTTATCCACATTATATTGCATCTGCCATGCATTTGCCCACTCGCCTAATCTATCCAAGTCACTCTGCAGCCTCCTAGCATCCTCCTCGCAGCTAACACTGCCACCCAGCTTCGTGTCATCCGCAAACTTAGAGATGTTGCATTCAATTCCCTCGTCCAAATCATTAATATACACTGTAAATAACTGGGGTCCCAGCACTGAGCCTTGCGGTACCCCACTAGTCACTGCCTGCCATTCCGAAAAGGACCCGTTTATTCCTACTCTTTGCTTCCTGTCCGCCAACCAATTTTCTATCCACCTCAACACTGAACCCTCAATACCGTGTGCTTTAAGTTTGTACACCAATCTCCTATGTGGGACCTTGTCGAAGGCCTTCTGAAAGTCCAGCTATAACACATCGACTGGTTCTCCCTTATCCACTCTACTAGTTACATCCTCGAAAAATTCTATAAGATTCGTCAGACATGATTTGCCTTTGGTAAATCCATGCTGACTTTGTCCGATGATTTCACCACTTTCCAAATGTAATGCTATCACATCTTTAATAACTGACTCTAGCATTTTCCCCACTACCGATGTTAGGCTAACTGGTCTATAATTCCCCGTTTTCTCTCTCCCTCCCTTTTTAAAAAGTGGGGTTACATTAGCAATTGGCTTGGCTTGGTATAACTGTAAGATAGTGCTACTGTATGGGGTGATCGCTGTTTGGTGCGGACTCGGTGAGTCGAAGGGACTGTTTCCGCGCTGTATCTCTAAACTAGGCTAAAATTAAACATGAATTACCAAGATTTACAACTTTCTCAATGGCCAGATTAAATCACATTCCAAGTCTCTGACCAGTCTCATCCATGTGCAAAAAATGCCACGTTAAGAAGGAAAATAATTTGAGAAACTAGGCATTTGTTTTCAGGCCTAACCTGAGACGGGTGATTGACAAAAAGCAACAAATTCCAATTTATCCAATTAGCATTCCAAGCATTTACAAAGCTTTGCACGTGGAGTTTTAGCAGTTACTCATCTACTAGTTTTTGCCCTCACCACTTTGATAACATTGATTCCTATGTTTTCTAGGGTAGTTTCAAAACTGAGATTGATATAAGGAGGCAGAAATACTAAGGCTAATGAATGGTTTATACAGATCAGCCACAATTTAATTGAATGGCATACCAAGTGTTAGGTGCTCTAAGATCTACTCTGGCTCTATTATAAATAAAATGCTGCCAATTACAATTATGCAAAATAAATTGCTCTCTCTGTTAACAGAAAATAATTTCTTGAGTAATTCCAAATTTTTAATTGTTTTCAAATATTCTATTTTGGCACGATATCTGGTGTATAATTTTAATCCCCTAATCCTTTTAAAAATCCATTAAAATACATACTATACTATCAATACAAGAAGTCTTGAGGGATTTTGTGCAATTGAGATTTTTGCAACTGGTACTCAATGGAGGGGTTAATTCAGGGTGACACAAAGTGCTGGTCTAACTCAGCGAGTCCTGACCCGGAACGTCACCTATCCATGTTCTCCAGAGATGCTGCCCGATCCAGCACTTTGTGTCTTTTTTTGTAAACCAACATCTGCGGTTCATTGTTTCTACTTCTTAATTAGGGGTGAAATGAGTAGATGGAGGGGATTGGTACCAGGGAAGCAGAGCCTTTAGTTTCGTTTAGGTTAGAGATACAGCACGGAAATAAGTCCTTTGGCCCAACAGGTCCGCACCGTCCAGCGAACCCTGCGCAACTCTACCCCTGCGCCGTCCTAAAGTCTCACATTTAGACACTATTTAGATAAGCATTTAACCTCTGCAGTTTAGTTTAGAGATATAGCATGGAAACAGCCCCATCGAGTCCATGTCGTTCAGCTGTTCACGCTAGTTTTATGTTATCCCACTTTCTCATGCTAGGGACAATTAACCTACAAACCCACCGATACAGGATGTGGCAGGAAACCGGAGCACCTGGAAGAGACCCACGTGGTCAGGGCGAACGTGCAAACTCCACACAGATAGCACCTGAGGTCAGGATCAAACCTGGGTCTCTGGTGCTGTGAGGCAGTGGCTCTGCCCTTAAGTCAGCTTTTTAGTCTATGTTTGGATGAAGGCTGTGATAACTTTTGGAACTAAATGGTTCTGGCTAAAACAGGTCACGGCATGGAGAGCAGGTTGCTGGGTGGTCAGCGCAGCTTGACAGCTGGGTAATTTTCTACATTATCCGGGAATGCCAATGTTGTGACTGCAATAGAACAGCTTGGTTGGAGGTGCCAGCTGGAAGTTCGCCTGGTGCTAAAGCCATTGTTGTACCCATCGCTCTCAGACATTCCTCGGTATCATGTATCAAGTATCACATATCACATTGCATGGAGAACAATGGCATTTCCTGCAAGGTCGACATATAAATCTCATCAGATATTCAAGGTCCCGGCGGGCCGTGTGCGGCAGAAGGTCCGGGTGAGCGGCGGCAGTACCCCGGCAGCAGGCCCGGCTCACCCACGGTAAACACGAGAGGGAAGCTGCCGAGCCCGGCCCCTGCCCCTGCCCGCCCCGAAAATGGGGAACCGGAGAGAAGGATAGAGGGAGTCGACGATGGTGGCGGATGCTGGACAAAGGGCAGGTAAGAAGGACATGGCGGTCTTACCTTTCCTCGCACTCAAAGTCGGCTGCGTGAGGCGCCCCCAGAGCACAAAGGTTCAAGGCGAGGGGAGGGACGAGAGTTTGCGGGATGATCTGGATCATGGCGGCTGCAAAGGGCCTTTATGGCCAGCTGCAGCTGGGACTTGGAAAGAGACTCTAAACCCTGGCGATCCTTGCAGATGGACTCCGTGGACTGTTTCTATGCATTCCGTACTTAACCGGGTATTGTATTTACATATGGCAATAATATTACTGATCTGTATGCAAAAAAAAAGAATTTTACTGTACCTTTGTACATGTGATAATAAAAGAGCAATTGAACAACTGAATTGAAACATTGACCAGAATTGTCTAGTTGAATGGAACAAATTTCTCAGCCAGGATCGACACAAAATGCTGGAGTAACTCAGCAGCTCAGGCAGCATCTCTGGAGAGAAGGAATGGGTGACGTTTCGGGTCAAGACCCTTCTTCAGACCCAACTAGCCAATGTTGCTTAACCATGGAGACACAATGAACTGTAGATGCCGATTTACATTAAAAACCTTTATCATGATATCATGTGGTGACCCTCAGCATCGCTTGCAGTGGTTTAAGGAGCACCCATTAACTATTTCGAAAGAAGACACAAAGTGCTCGAGTTTACTCAGTGGGTCAGGCAGTATCTCTGCAGGGCATGGTTGATGATTCGGGTCAGGACTTGACCCGAAACGTCAACCATGTTCTCCAGAGATTCTACCTGACAGACTGAGTTACTCCTGCACTTTTGTGGGAAACCAGCATCTAGAGTTCCTTGTGTCAACAATTTCTAAAGGTTTGATGTGACTTCTTGTGGCTTGATGCCGTGATCAGAATCAACTGCACTTTTACAGTCATAGGCTGCATAATGTGGAACAACTAGCCCTTCAGCCCAAATCCGGGCTGACAGTCAAGTACCTATTTACACTAATCCTGACATTAGTCACATTATATTTAGACTTTAGACTTTAGAAATACAGCGTGGAAACAAGTCCTTTGGCACACTGAGTCCACACCGACTAGTCATCCTGCACTAGCACTATCCTGTACACTAGGGACAACTTACAATTTAACAAAAGCCATTTAGCTGACAACCTGTATGTTTTGGAGTGTGGGATGAAACTGGAGCACCAGGTAAAAACCGACGTGGTCACAGGGAAAAGATACATACTCTGTACAGACAGCATCTGCAGTCAGGAACGAACCCTGGACTCTGGCGATGTCAGGCAGCAACTCTACTGCAGCACCACATGGCACTCATTGCTCCATGCTGTCCTCAAACGTTTCCAGATTTTATCGTGTACCTATTTATAGTGACCAATTAACCTATCAACCTGCACGTTGTTGAATGCGGGAGCATTCAGAGGAAAACCACGTGGTCACAGGGAGAAGGTGCAAACTCCAAACAGACAGCACCAGAGATCAGGATTGCTCATGAGTCACTGGGGATGTGAGATAAGCCACTGTTCTTGTCACTGGGTTGCAGCTTAATTCACTCCCAGTCGAACGGAACAATGAATGAGTCAATTTCATGTGAAACCCCAGTCCATTGACTTCTTCAGATCAGTACACAAAACGAGCTTCCTCCATCCTTTTACATTCAATGCTGTAAATCATGTTGTGACAGACTGTGTCCCTTCAGTCGAGAGATGATGAGGTGCAATTTATTGAAAGAAAGAACCAATATGCATTATCTAGCTGAAAATCAATTCACACGCACACACATTCTCAACTGGCTCCTGGATCCTCCAAAGAAATAATAAAATAAAACTATTTAAGAGGCTCAAGGGACGGCAAAGTGGCTCAGCGGTAGAGTTGCTGCCTTACAGCACCAGAAACCCGGGTTTAATCCTGATTACGGGTGCTGTCTGCATGGAGTTTATACTTTCTCCCTGTGACTGCGTGGGTTTTCTCCGGGTGCTGCAGTTCCCCCCCACACTCCAAAGACGTGCAGGTTTGTAGGTTAATTGGCTTTAGTAAAATTGGAAATTGTCCCTAGTGTGTAGGATAGTGTCAGCATACGGGGTGATTGCTGGTCGGCGTGGAACCGGTGGGCCGAAGGGCCTGTTTCTGCGTTGCATCTCCAAACTAAACTAAAAAATCTAAATATACAAGTTTGTAGGTTAATTGGCTTTGATAAAATTGTAAATTGTCCCTAGCGTGTAGGATAGTGTTAGTGTACGGGGTGATTGCAGGTCAGCTTGGACTCGGTGGGCCAAATGGCCTGTTTCCGCTCTGTATCTCTAAAGTCTGAATTAAAGTCTAAAGGCTGAAACTTTCAGTGGATGGGCAAGGACAAAACATCACGAACAAATGACTATTAATAGCTGCATCTGCAGAGTGTCTTAAACAAGTTTAGGATGATCCCAGTCTTTTATTTATTAATTAATTGAGTAATCTGGAAGTGTAGTCACTGCTAAGATATCTGAAAAATTAATGTAATTTAACTGCTCAACCAGTCTGGAAGGCTTGGCTGCCATCTCCAAAATGCAGCAGCTATGACCAATGCATTGCAGCAACTCTAACCAATGCACAGCATCAGGCAGTCTTCCAAATACTGAAAGGCGTACCATCAATATACAGACTTTTTGCCAAAAACACTGCAAAAAATGCCTGCAATTTGAAGTTAATAAAGATACTCAATGGGTATTTATTTTGCTCAACTTAACTTCCAAGTAATCTTCTTTGGCTCTCAGGGTGTGAGAAGTGCAACACTGGAGCATTCAATGTTTAACGAAAGGGAAGACACAGGAGACTGCAGATGCTGGAATCTTGCCACAAACCTCCCATCACCTCCTTCTACCAGGGATCTCTCCTCTGCTCCATCAGACTGTAGAAGGACCCCCTGACAGCTGTGGAGACCAAGTCATTGGGTATTTTTAAAGCAGAGTTGGCAGGTTCTTGATTAGGAATGATATTAAAGGTGACGAGGAGAAAGCAGGAGAATGGGGTTGAGGGAAAGATAGATCAGCCGTGACCGAATGGCAGAGTAGACTTGATGGGCCGAATGGTCTATTTCTGCTCTAAGACTTACGAACTTATCCCAGTCCAAAATATTGTCTATCCATTTCCCTCCACAGATGCTGCCCGACCCGCTGAGTTCCTTCCGCAGTTTTTTTTTTTGCTTAATGGAAGGTGAGTTGTGGAGATTTTGAAACTTTTGACCCTTGTTGATTCGTGTAATATTGTGCTCTGTACCCATGGTTTCTCAGGAACAATACTGCCCACTTTACATACCAGAGGATACCCACCCAAGAATATCACTACTTTAAATGGTAATCAATGGACTGTTAAAAAAGTAGACACAAAGCACTGTTTGAAACATCAACCATTCCTTTCCATCAACCATTTGTTCATAATCATTTGCAAGTGTATTTTGAGTGATGCTGAAGGAAAGATAATCGTTTAGTTTAGTTTGGTTTATTATTGTCATGTGTACTGAGATGCAGTGAAAAGCTTTTGTTTACTTGCTATCTGGTCAAAGAGAATGCTACTTGAAACATCAATCATTTCATCTCCCCTCACAGATGCTGTTTGACCTGCTGAGTTGTTCCAGCAGATTGTTTGGTGCTCCAGATTGCAGCATCTGCAGCCTCTTGAGGCCCCATCAATGAGCAGTGTTGGCCATTTCTTCTGTCCGACCATTTGCAAGATACTGGGCACCACACGATGTAGTTTGTAATTCAGATAATGCATACTGGAGCCTTCTATCAATTACTTGATTAACTACTGGGCTATTTCAGCGGGGTGATGAGTGCAGTGTCAACACAAGGTGCAACGTTGTCTGTTGGTTTAAATTGAGCAAAATGTATAAGTTGATGAGAAAAGCAAATTAAGCACTTAGGGTTCAGATCAATTAGATCCAACTGTGACACGACGGAAAATTACCTGAGCCATTTCTCCAATTTGGCTCAATCAATGAATGCTTTATGCATTGCAAGACTGAGCAAACATGCGCACATGGAAAGTCTAAAGAGATACAAAAGAGCAACGATATTTCAGTCGATGGATATCTGGTAACTCTGCAACATACTATCGTAACGTTTAAGAAACCTTTAGATGGATACATGGATAGGATGGGTGTAGATGGATGTGGGCCAAAAGCAGGCATGTGCAATGTGTAGATGGGGCATCTTGGTCATCATGGGCAAGTTGGGCCGAAGGACCTGTTTCCACGCTGTATGGCACTATGACTCCTACCAGAAACAATGCATGCAGCTGCAGATGTCAGGCAAGGGTAAGACCAGGGTAAAACAGGCCACAGTATGAACAGCACTTTTGAGGACCATTTCTCCCACAGCTAGTGCATAGGGATAGGAGAAACAAGCTGCTAAAGAACATGTTCTGATTCTGCTGCACCAAACACAGCCAAAGCTTTTTGTTCCTGTTCAATCATATTTAAACCTGTTCACATCCGCCCAATATTTCTATTCCTTCTCCAGCATTTAACTTTCAAACATTCTGACACCTTTTTTTTAAATCTTCCCTTCAGCACACCTTTCATGGCTGTGATTAGTTTTAGTTTAGTTTAGTTTTAGTTAGTTTAGTTTATTATTGTCCCGTGTACCGACCGATGTACAGTGAAAAGCTTTTTTGTTGCCTGCTATCCAGTCAGTGAAAAGACTGAACATAATTACGATAAAAGCTGTCCACAGTGTACATTTGGAGGATAAGGGAATACCATTTAGCGCAAGATAAAGTCCAGTAAAGTCCAATACAAGATAGTCCTAGACTCTCCAATGAGACAGATGATAGGTCAAGATGGCTGATGGATTAGACACCTAGATTCACCTTCTGGGTCCTTTTTCCAGCCTCTCTGCTTCTCCATCTTTTTTTGCTGATCTCTCTTTAAAATCCATCTCTTCTGTTGAGGTTTTGGCAATCTCCCTGTATTCCCAAACCTCTTGTCTATTTTTTTTAACGGCCCTTCTGTAAATAGTCACATTATTCGTCTACATTATCGACGGAAAGCCGAGTGCCAATAGTTCCAGCTCCCTGAAGGTTCGGCACCTTCAGATTGTGGAGTCCATGGAACTTCAGGAGAGGAGATTGACAGGGACGTAAATTAACAGGAAAACTGCTGAGAACCACCTGGGTTGCACAGTGCTGCGGCATTTCACAATCCTAACGAGATCAGAGTGAAGATAAAAGGGTCAACTCATGATGTACAGATAAATGGATAATGAACTCTGGAAACAAGTCATTGCATCCACGAGATGTGCTGAAACTAGCACAATTGGAACTGAAAAATGAAAACCAAACCCTTTCTAAAACAATATTCGAGCACTCAAAGTACATAATTGAAACTAACTCTCTCTCTCTCTCTCTCTCTCTCTCTCTCTCTCTCTCTCTCTCTCTCTCTCTCTCTCTCTCTCTCTCTCTCTCTCTCTCTCTCTCTCTCTCTCTCTCTCTCTCTCTCTCTCTCTCTCTCTCTCTCTCTCTCTCTCTCTCTCTCTCTCTCTCTTCCTGTTATTTATGGGGATGCAGAGAGAGAGAGAGTGAGAGAGAGAGAGAACAGAATTTTACATCATGTACCTGGACCCTAGCAGTAGAAAAACAGGCAGGGTGACCAGCTGCTATGGGCATTTAACTTTGGAGCTTCGGACCCCAGCTATGAGTTTGAATATGGAAGGGTGAGATTATCAGGATTGCTCTGGTGTGGTTTAAGAAACACAGCTGGCCAGGATTAAACCCCCAAAAAGAGCTGGAACAAAAGACATGCAGTGTCATTAAAATATTAAACCAAGGACCCACCTCTGCATGCTGGAGTTGTCTGTGTCATCTCCCTCGTCTCCCCAGTCGACCTGTTCCTATTAAAGGAGACCTCGTAGGTCTTGCTGGGAAGAGTGTCATTTTAACATTTAAATAGTTTAAATCTCTGTTAAATCTTCCCAACTGACTCCACCGGGTGTGATGCTAAGATTGCCCCGATTTCTCATATCTTCGTTCACCTTTTATGTTTTAATCTTTTCTGCGCTTCAATACCTCAATGTTTGCATAATCATAGCAATGGTCTTTATAGAATCATACAGCACAGAATGGGCTTTTTGGGCCAAGTAATCCTTGTATACTGTGATGTCTCCCTACACTAATCCCATTTGCCTGCATTATATCACATTTCTCTACACCTTCCCTGTAAGTATCTGTCCAAATGTCTACTAAATATTATAATTATATCTACCTTTACCACATCCTCTGGCAGCTTGTTCCAGATAACCATCAACCTCTGTGAAAAACATACCTCTCAGATCACCTTTAAATTTCTCCCCTCTCATCTTAATCCACTTGTTCCAGACTTGCCTGAGCCAGGAAAAGGAGCCTATCTGTACTATCTACGCACCTCTTAATTTGCTAAATCTCTATTAAGTCACCCTTCATCCTCCAGTCTTTCAGTGAGAGTAAACCCATTCTATCTAATATGTCAATAGACAATATTTATCTATTTATTTATTTATTTATCTATTTATTTATTTATTCTTTCCGGTAAGTACAATACAACAGATTGACCATATAATTGTGAAAGCTAAATAGTACGAAATCATTATATAAAAAATAAAACAATATAATCACACATGACCGGAAAAAAAAGGTGTAGGCAGAAGCCAAAGCTAATTGTGCCTACCCTTAATACAAAGCATTACCCTAACTAGCCAAAATAGCAGTGAAACAAAACAATAAAAGAAAATATAATTAAAAAATCACAACATCATAAGTCAGAAGCAGATAAACAAAATATAGAAAGAAACACAAATATAATCAAGAAATACAATAGACAATAAGTGCAGGAGTAGGCCATTCGGCCCTTCGAGCCAGCACCGACCGGCATTCACTGTGATCAATTTTTTTAAAGAAAATTATTTAAAAATATATTTTCCCCTTACATTTGACCTCCCAAAACGCAACACCTCACATCTGCTCGGATTAAACTCCCATCTGCCATTTCTCTGCCCGTTTCTGTAGCTTTTTCCCCACAGTGTCCTGACAACCACAGGCTGTCAGACTTCTATTCCATTTGAACTGGGGACTGCTAGATCGAAGAAAGGTCCAGACCCGAAACATCATCTGTCTATTTGCCTCTGCAGATGCTGAGTTCCTCCACCACTTTGTTTTTTGCTCAGGATTCCAACATCTGCATGTTCTTGGGTTTCCATTGCTGGACCTTCGCTACGTACAGTTATTAACACTGATGGACCAAGAGTGACCAATGAACAGAGTTAAAAGATGTTCAGGGAGAACAGATTTAACAAGATGAATGACTTCCACCCATTCCAATTCCTTACAAAGAGGACGATTACGTGCAAGACAGTTGATATTAAGAGGGAGATTGACTTGAAACTTTGAAACATGCCTGTTTGCTCCCTCTCTGCTGGAGAACTGTCGAGGAAAATACATTATTTTTCTGTTTTAATTAAAGAAAACTAGTTCAATGGACCTTAATGAATGCAGTAGATTCTCCCTAAGAACCATGGAAAAGGTTATAAAAAGAGTATGTAATAACAACATTGTTATAATGATTCAAATGAGATAATCTATCATTAAGTTATGGACCTTCAAAGGTCATTATCCGTGACAGCATTTTCAGCGCAGCCAGTAAGTTACCCTAATTGAGCAACACAGAAAGCCAACCTTTGCTTGAGAGTCCATAAGGTTAAATACTAAGGAAATTGTACAAATTTACTGTGAAAACAAGAGACACGCTCAGCAGATTAGGATAACACATGTCTGAAATTTGTAATTACTTTGTTTTTGTTTCTTCCAAAGAAACTATAATTAGGTCATTACTTCAGCTGCTGCCTCCTCTTACTTTACACACTGAGACTTCCACTGCAACATTGCTGTCTGCTGTAAGTGCTACTCCACAGGAAACAGGCAATAGAATTAAACAAGGTGGGACTTGAGCCATGGAGATTATGGCAAAGAGGTTGGAGAAACAAGGAATTGCTGATGCTAGTTTACAAAAGATAAAGAGTGCTGGAGTAGGATCATGGATAGGCAATGTTTCGGGTCGGGACCCTGAGAGTCATAGAGTCATCCAGCGTGGAAACACGCCCATTGGCCCAACTTGCCCACACCGACCAACATATCCCATCTACACTAGTCTCACCTGCCTGCGTTTGGCCCATATCACTCTAAGCCTATCCTGATCATGTAATGGATACCATTACATAATTCATTCCTTCTTTCGAGTCCAAGGAGGGCCCCAGCCTGAAACGTCGCCTATCCGTTGTTCTGAGATGCTGAGATGCTGCCTGACCCGCTGAGCTACTCCAGCGCTCTGAGTCTTCTTTAGCAAAGGTACTTGTGACCATGGTTGCGCAGAGGTAGAGCTACTGCTGTACAGCGCCAGAGACCCGGCTTCAATCCTAATTATGGGTGCTTGTCTGTCTGGAGTTTGTACGTTCGGGCCATAACTTTTGTGTGATTTATTAACATTCATGTGCACTGAACTAAAATTTAAATTGAACTAGACCAAGTGGACCCATTGAGCCCAAGCCTCTCTTACATTGGTACAGCACCCTCTCCTCCCCCCCTCCCCTCCCTCTCCCCTCCCTCAACCCCCCCTCCCCTCCCTCCCTCCCTCCCTTCCTCCCCCTCAAACCCCCTCCCCGTTCCCCCCTTCCCCTCCCTCCCCCCCCACTCTATCCCCCTTAGCCCCCTTATCCTCCCTCCTCCCCCCTCCCTCCCTCCCTAGGAGATAAATTTAAACTTTAAAATGTGAATAACTTTAAAAATATAACACCGATTTCAATTAAACTTCTTCCATTAGCACCAAAGGGACGATGGTGAGTAAAAGTGGGCCTAAAATTGTCGCACTATTGTGTGCCGTTTTGGCTGTAGTTCAGTAACAAACAAACAAACAAACAAGAGTTTTAGTATATAGATATTAATCTCTAATTGTTATTGATGGGCACTGGTTTATTACTGTCAGGTGTACTGAGATGCAGCGGCAAAATATGTTTACCTGCTCTCCAGTTAAGTCATTCTTTGCATGGGTATAATCATGCTGCAGGCAAGTACTCCAAGTAGTGCAAAGAGAAAAAAATACCAGAGTGCAGAATATAGTGTTACAGCGATATAGTGTTACAGCTACTAAAAAAGCACACATTATACAAAAGTCCACAGGCCACAATGAGGTATTGGGAGAACAGGACTTCAACTTTAGTTCAGGATAAGTCAGATAACAACAGGCAGGAAGCTAAAGTTTCATAACAGCTGTTTGTGGAGAATCTCTGGTTTGCTGATCTATTTAATAGCTTCAATTAAACTTCAAGGCAGGCTGGAATACATTTTCAAAATGTAGCTAAGGCAAGTTTCAGTCCTGAAAACAGTGGCGATGAAACAGGCTCTCAATTAAAAGTAAGAAGATGCATTTGTATTGGATAGCCAGACGTTTAAAAAAATGGCTTAGATCTACAGTATACAGCATCTTTCACAAACTTTTCAGAGTGTCCTCAAAAGCCCGAGTGGTGATGAAGCACTTTTGAAGAGTAGTCACTGTTTATAGTAGATCTTCTTACCAACCACATCAAGTCCACAGAAGAACTAGAGCCTATCAGAAGTTGGCTGCACTTTATTCAGTATAAAGATCACACATAAGTCTGAAGAAGCATCCCTAACCGAAACGTCACCTTTCCATGTTCTTCAGAAATGTTGCCTGACCCTTTGAGTTACTCAGCATTTTATGTCTCTTCTGATCTGAAAAAGGGTCCTACCTAAACGTCACCTATCTATGTTTTCCAGGGGTGCTTCCTGACCAGTTGATTTACTCCAACATTTTGTGTCCTTCCTTAGATCAGTCTCAAGAAGAGTCCCAACCCAAAACATCACATGTTCTGCAACGATGCAGCTTGACCTGCTGAGTTCCTCCAGCATTTTGTGCCTTTCCTTGGTGCTCAGTCTGAAGAAGATTCCTGACCCTAAATGTCACCTATCTGTGTTCACCTGGGATGCCGCCTGACCCGCTGAGTTACTCCAGCATTTTATGTCTTTCCTTGGTAAACCATCATCTGCAGTCCTTGTTTCTACATTTTGACTGCACTTTATTACTTGAGTAGACTAAGTTTTAAACCATGATGAAAGAAATACCAATATAAATCTTTGATCGTAATGCTTCATTTATACACTTATAGGGGTGTATTATAGACCGCCAAATAGGGAACGAGAATTGGAAGAGCAAATATGTAAGGAGATAGCAGATATTAGTAGTAAGCACAGAGTAGTGATTGTGGGTGATTTCAATTTTCCGTATATAGACTGGGAATCACATTCTGTTAAAGGGCTGGATGGTTTGGAGTTTGTAAAATGTGTGCAGGATAGTTTTTTGCAGCAATACGTAGAGGTGCCTACCAGAGAAGGGGCAGTGTTGGACCTCCTGTTAGGAAATGAGATGGGTCAGGTGACGGAGGTATGTGTTGAGGAGCACTTTGGGTCTAGTGATCACAATGCCATTAGTTTCAATATCATTATGGAGAAGGTCAAATCTGGACCAAGGGTTGAGATTTTGGATTGGAGAAAGGCTAATTTTGAGGAGATGAGAAAGGATTTAAAAGGAGTGAAATGGAAATTTTTGTTTTATGAAAAGGATATAATAGAGAAATGGAGGATATTTAAAGGTGAAATTTTGAGAGTACAGAGTCTTTATGTCCCTGTTCGGTGGAAAGGAAAGAATAATAATTTGAAAGAGCCGTGGTTTTCCAGGGAAATTGGACACTTGGTTCGGAAAAAGAGGGAGATATACAATAAATATAAGCGGCAGGGAGTAAATTAGGTTCTTGAGGAATATAAAGAATGTAAAAGGAATCTTAAGAAGGAAATTAGAAAAGCGAAAAAAAGATATGAGGCTGCTTTGGCAAGTAATGTAAAAGTAAACCCCAAGGGGTTCTACAGATATGTCAATAGCAAAAGGATAGTGAGGGATAAAATTGGTCCATTAGAGAGTCAGAGTGGAAAGCTATGTGCTGAGCCGGAAGAAATGGGGGAGATATTAAACAATTTCTTTTCTTCGGTATTTACCGAGGAGAAGGATATTGAATTATGTGAGGTAAGCGAAACAAGTAGAGTAGTGATGGAAATTATGAGGATTAAAGAAGAGGAGGTACGGACACTTTTGAAAAATATAAAAGTGGATAAGTCTCCAGGTCCTGATAGGATATTCCCTAGGACATTGAGGGAAGTTAGTGCAGAAATAGCAGGGGCTATGACGGAAATATTTCAAACGTCATTAGAAACGGGGATGGTGCCGGAAGATTGGCGCATTGCGCATGTTGTGCCTTTGTTTAAAAAAGGTTCTAAAAGTAAACCTAGCAATTATAGACCTGTTAGTTTGACGTCTGTGGTGGGAAAATTAATGGAAAAGATACTTAGGGACAATATATATAATTATTTGGATAAACAAGGCCTGATTAGAAACAGTCAACATGGATTTGTGCCTGGAAGGTCATGTTTGACTAATCTTCTTGAATTTTTTGAAGAGGTTACCAGGGAAATTGATAAGGGCAAGGCTGTGGATGTTGTCTATATGGACTTCAGTAAGGCATTTGACAAGGTTCCACATGGAAGGTTGATTAAGAAGGTTAAATCGTTGGGTATTAATAGTGAGGTTGCAAGATGGATTCAACAATGGCTGAATGGGAGATACCAGAGGGTAATGGTTGACAATTGTATGTCAGGTTGGAGGCCAGTGTCTAGTGGAGTACCCCAAGGATCTGTGTTGGGTCCACTGTTGTTTGTCATTTACATTAATGATCTGGATGATGGTGTGGCAAATTGGATTAGTAAATATGCAGATGATACTAAGATAGGTGGTGTAGTTAATAATGAAGTAGAGTTTCAAAGTCTACAGAGAGACTTGGGCCTTTTGGAAGGGTGGGCTGAAAGATGGCAGATGGAGTTTAATGCTGATAAGTGTGAGGTGCTGCATTTTGGTAGGACAAATCAAAATAGGACGTACAGGGTAAATGGTAGGGAATTGAGGAATGCAGTGGAACAGAGGGATCTGGGAATAACTGTGCATTGTTCCCTGAAGGTGGAATCTCATGTGGATAGGGTGGTGAAGAAGGCGTTTGGTATGCTTGCCTTTATAAATCAGAGCATCGAGTATAGAAGTTGGGATGTAATGTTAAAATTGTACAGGGCATTGGTGAGGCCGAATCTGGAGTATGGTGTGCAGTTCTGGTCGCCAAATTATAGGAAGGATGTTGACAAAATGGAGAGGGTACAGAGGAGATTTACTAGAATGTTGCCTGGGTTTCAGCACTTAGGCTACAGAGAGAGGTTGAACAGGTTGGGTCTTTATTCTTTGGAGCGTAGAAGGTTGAGGGGGGACTTGATAGAGGTTTTAAAAATTTTGAGAGGGACGGACAGAGTTGACATGGGTAGGCTTTTCCCTTTGAGAGTGGGGAAGATTCCAACAAGGGGACATAGCTTCAGAATTGAGGGACAAAAGTTTAGGGGTAACATGAGGGGTAACTTCTTTACTCAGAGGGTGGTGGCTGTATGGAATGGGCTTCCGGTGGAAGTGGTGGAGGCTGGCTCGATTTTATTATTTAAGAGTAAATTGGATAGGTATATGGATAGGAGGGGATTAGAGGGTTATGGTCTGAGTGCAGGTAGATGAGACTAGGTCAGGGAGAATGGTCGGCGTGGACTGGTAGGGCCGGACAGGCCTGTTTCCATGCTGTAGTTGTTATATGGTTATATGGTTATATGCATAATTTTCCTGAACCAACTTCCACACAATTAAAGTTCAGTGGAGAACATCAAACTCCAAGGGGTTCCTGGATGAATACTGAGGAATCAAAGGGAAGAATGGGATGCTGAGAGGTAATACAGCATGAAATCTAAAATAACTTCCAAATGGGTCATCAGTGAATGTAATTTTTATAGTTCTAATGATAAGTCTGGTTTCAATAAATCTGGCAAAACAGTTTGGGTTCAGTTAAAGCATTCAGAATCAGGGACCATTGTCCTGAAGGAATTAATCTCCAGTTTTCATCATTAATATGATTAACAACTGTCCCAATCTAAAGATTTTGCTCTAATTTCAGTTCTGTTTTTTGGCCCTATTTAGTGTGAGAAATTTTAGGCATTTCCTAAACTGTTGCTGGAAACCAGAGTGGTTGTTTTTGGCTGGCTTGGGGGTTAAATGTTCAGGAATTTTTTGCTTGCTTTGTAAAATGGGCATATTTTGAATAAGTTCTATTAAGCAAAGGGAAATGGGGCTTGGTCCTGAATTTGATGTTCCCCATTCATGTCTGCTGTTAATCATTTCTTTATTTTTAAGAATCTAAATTTAAAGTAAGAAGGTTTCAAAACTTCATAAGGAATCTGTTTTATCCATGAAAGCAAGAAAGGTTTTGACTTAAAGAGAGAGAGAGACAGTGAAAATAAATGTAATTGCGGTTGATAATATCACCTGAAGGCTAAAATTCCTCAAGTCCAATCAATTCTTCAATGTAATGGATGAGTGGGAGAACTAAGTAACTGTTCGGCTTTCTGTTGGCTGTCAATCTGTCCCACGTCAGTCTGCCTTAAAGGGCAGAATTATTTCTGCATGAATTTACCCTGTAACATGCTGGGACCGAAGTTAATATGGGGTTAAATAGCATCTACATTGAGAAGCACTACGTCACTGGATGTCCCACAGAAAGAACTGTGCAGCTGTGCATGTGCACACCTATTTAAAGGTAGAAATTATTTTTAAATAAGACTAGTAACACTAGTAACTCCATCTTTGATCATATTGTCCATCACTTTTGGTTTAGCAAACACAATTCACTCCACAATCGGAGAAAGGTCCCAAACCAGAAACTTCACCCATTCATGTCCTCCAGAGATGCTGCCTTACCTGCTGAGTTTGGCTAGCACTTTGTTTTTAACACTAATAGCTAGTACTAGACCAAGTGGACCCGTTGGACCCAAACCTCTCCTGCATTGGTGCAACACCCTCTCCTCCCCCTTCCTCCCCCTCCCTCCCCCCACCCTGCTCCCTCCCCTTCCCCCCCACTCCTCCATCCCCCCTTACCCTCCTCCCTCCACCTCCCCCAACCCTCCCTCCTCTCCCCTCTCCCTCCCCATCCCCCTCCCCCCTCCCCCTCCCTTCCCCCTCCCCCTTCCCTTTACCCTCCCACCCACTCCATCCCCCTCAACCCCCCTTATCATCCCTCCTCCCCCCCTCCCACCACCCCATCCTTCCCTCCCCCCCCCTCCCTAGGAGATAGATTTAAACTAAAATGCGAACACCAATTTCAATTAAACTTCTTCCATTAGCACCAGTGACGACAGTGAGTAAGGTGGGCCTAAAATTGTTGCGCTATCGTGTACCGTTTTGGCTGTAGTTCAGGAACGAACAAACAAACAAACGAGAGTTTTAGTACATAGATATGGCTTGATTGTACTTATGCATAATGATTTAATTTGACTGGATAGCATGCAAATAAAAGCTTTTCATTATCTCATTACACGTGACAGGAATAAATCAATAGAAATAGTTTAGAGGAAATGTGTAAGAAGGAACTGCAGATGCTAGTTTACACCAAAGATAGACACAAAAAGCTGGGGGCAGGCAGAATCTCTCGAGCGAAGGAATGACTGCTGTTTCGGGTTGAGACACCTCTTCAGTCTGAGGAAGGGTATCAACCCGAAACGTCACCCATTCCTTCTCTCCAGAGATGCTGCCTGTTACTCCAGCTGAGTTACTCCAGCATTTTGTGTCTATGTTTAGTAATATTTCAGAGCCTCAATACAAAGGATGGCGTTACAATCTGCTATTGATGAACCGAATGCTTAATCTACAGATGCTAACAATCTAAATGTATTTTCTGCTGTCAATTCTGGAGGAAAACATTGGAAACCATCTTTGGATATGGACCATGGCTCCTTTGGCAGATGTCATACCACTGTATTCATAAGGCTAAGTTCCTCTTGAAACTGATGTTGTGGTCCTGGAGACTGAGATGTTGTACAAATAAGGTATTATATAGTTTGGACAATGGATCACCACATCCTTCCATCATTACATCCATCCATAAATCTCTGTGCCCTCTTCCTCTCCTCTAACTCGCCATGTCTGTGAACTGTTTCTATATAGATTCTTACACAAGATGGATAGATAGATCAGCCATGATTGAATGGCGGAGTAGACTCGTTGGCCCGAATGGCTTAATACTGTTCTGGTGACTTATGAAGTTATGAACTTTTGAATCCCAGTTTTCAACTCTGGCAATGGCAGGTAAAATCTAGAATTATTTTGCTAGTCCTTCCCACCTCTCTCTCCTTGGAAGTTCCTTAACCTAAATTTGTTTGGCAATTTGACCATCAACCCTTACACTTCAACTCCACTTGGTGTCAAATTATGGTTATTTATGTGGTTATGAGGTGGTTTACAAATATTTTACCATGTTACTTAAATACAAGCAAGACTTGGAATTCTTCCAAAGATATACTAATGATATAAAGTGACCTGAAACGATGGACTGGATGTAGAGGCCATGGAGTAAGATGGTAACCCTAAACCGTGACACCGCCTTTGATCAGATTGTTCATCACTTTTGGATGAGACAGTCCCTCTTTTTGGGAATAATAAAATACAGGCTGAAGGAATAAAATATAGTGATCAGTATTGTTTGACTTTAGACTTTAGGGATACAGCACAGAAACATACAAACTCCAGACAGAAAGCACACCTATTCAGGATCGAATCCAGGTCTCTAGAGTTGTAAGGCAGCAACTCTACCATTGTACCATCGTGCCACCCCTCAGTTCAGTTTGCATATAAACTGATCAGGAAAGTTAGAAAAAACATTGCACGATGATGATCTCACTGAGATGAAACTCATTGAAAACCTCCAGAATTCTGTTTATGTGTTTCAAATATTAGTTAAAAGAACCAGAACGCTTCGGAAGCCATTACTTTCCAACTATAATGACATTAGCAAAACAATAAATAAAAAAACTATGCACCACGCTACAAGCCAATATGCATCACAAATGCATTTAGTGGCAAAAAAATGACAGCTACTAATAGGGTTTGAGAAGCTAAACCAATTTGGAAAGTTTAAGGAAAACATTAAAGTAATTACTTTGATCTGAAAGAGATGAAATTACTATTTTTGTTCTGAAATTGGTTCATTTTGTTAATAAACAGGATTATAGTTTCACTCAGCAGATTGGATCCAAAGAGAACAGTGGCATAGTAGTTATAGAGGGAAAGGTAGCCTAATGTTACTGGACTATTAAATGCAGAGGCAGAACTTCTAATCAAGAAACCTAATTTGAAATCCCAACAGCCCTCAAGGAATGCAAATGAAATAAACCTGAACAAAGTCCTGGTATCTGCAATAGTCAACTGATGTTTAAAAAAAAAAGTACACCTGGTTTACCAATGCCTTCCAGAGAACATAAAACAGCACAGAAAATAGACACAAAGTTCTGGAGTAACTCAACAGGTCAGGCAGCATCCCTGGAGAAAAAGGGTGGGCAACGAATCAGGACGGGCCCGTTCTTCAGACTCGAAACTGACCCGAAACATCACCAATCCTCTTTCTCCAGAGATACTGCCTGACCTGCTGAGTTACTCCAGCACTTTGTGTCTATCTTTGTGTAAACTAGCATCTGCAGTTCCTTTCTCCACAGAGAACAGGACAGCTCCAGAACAGGCCCTTCAGCCCACAATATTTGTGCTGAATGTTCTGGTAGCTCTGACCTTTGCATAGTTTTAGAGAGAAACTAGACCAAGTGGACCTGTTGGGCCCAAACCTCTCCTGCATTGGTGCAGCACCCTCTCCTCCCCCTCCCCTCCCCCATCACCCCTTCCCCTCCCCCTTTACTCCATCCCCCTCAACCCCCCTTATCCTCCCTCCTCCCCCTCCCTCCCTCCCCCCTTCCTTCTCCAGCCACCCTTCTTAGTTCAGTATACGGTTATGATAAATATATACTGTATTTATTAGAGACAAAAGGAACTGCAGATGCTGGAACCTTGTCCAGGATATAAGGTGCTGGAATAACTCAGCGGGTCAGGCAGCATTTCTGGAGGACATGGAAAGATAACTTTTTTGGTTGGGACCCTTCCTCATAATGATTTGCCCTCTTCACAGAATTACATACCGCTCATGTGGAGATCATGGAATCATAATACAATGGAATACAGAGTATCAGAAGAGGATTAAAGAGAGTTCAGGAGACCTACCAAGAAGACAAGCCCCCCGACTACAAACAGTCTGAAGAAGAGGTGGCAGAGTGGGGTAAAGGGGCGGCACAGTGGTGCAGTGGTAGAGTTGCTACCTGACAGTGCCAGAGACCCGGCTTCCATCCTGACTTCGGGTACTGTCTGTATGGAGTTTGTATGTTCTCCCTGTGGCCGTGTGGGTTTTCTCCGGATGCTTCGGTTTCCTCCCACATCCCAAAGACTTGTACGTTTGTAAGTTAATTGGGTTCTGTAAAAATTGTCCCTCATGTGTAGGATGCGAAACTGGGATAACATAGGGCAAGTGCACGGGTGATCATTAGTCGCCATGGATACAGTGAACCAATTAGCCTGTTTGTATGCTGTATCTCTAAACTAAAAGGATCCTGACCTGAAACATTGCCTATCCACGTCCTCCAGAGATGCTGCCCGACCCGCTGATTTACTCCAGCACTTTGTGTTCTAACTGTTTATTGGTCCCTCTCTTTTCAGCTGGACGTCATGTATTGGAACCAATTTCAGTGTACAGTCCACGCTCTAGGTCTTATACAGCGGAGCCCGATCCAGGCGAGCCCCAGGCTGCTGCAGGGCCTCTAGCCCTCGCCTGGATCATCCAGCAAAGGGTCGTCCCCCTCCTCGCCCATCCACCTTTGTGACCCGGAGACACCGCTCTTAGCCGAACTGGAGGGCACAGAAGGAAAGACTCCCCTACTGGCTTTGTTCCTCGTGTCCGTCATCCTCTGTCCGGCTTCCCTTCTCACCGGTCTCTGGTCTTCGGGGAACGAGATGGGGCCGACTTGGCGGCTTCCCCCGGCAATAGGTAATGGCTACTGGTAATCGGTCACAAATTTGCACAAGTTTATCGACGGACGTGGACAGTGAATTCTCATTCCTGCAGCCAGCAAAATTGGGACTGGTGGCTCAGGGAGGAGGGAACTCAGCCATCCAGCCATCAATACAACCTGCTGCCTTATCAATGGATGTCTTAGACCAACACCAACTGACAGACTATACATTCTATCTGGTATAGGCCACCAGAGATTCGTTGTAGTGCAGCAGGCAGTAGAGAAGGCCATCGCCAGACCACAGATGTACGACATTCCCCTATTTGGCCATGAACCCACAAAGTGTTGGCTAAAGTCCAGGAAAAGCTTCCTCAACGGAGTTGAACCAAATGCTGAAGCTGAAGGTACTAGAGTTGCATTATGGGAAGAGAGAATAGCCAATCTCCCATCAACGACATCCATGTTCATAAGTGCCAAAGAAGAACTTTCTCCTGGGGCTGAATGTAAATGCCTCAACAGACTGAGAGCCGGTACTGGTCGTTGCAAAGCGACTCTCAAGATGTGGGGTTATATAGACACTGAAGACGTCATCTGCATTTGTGGCACTGAACCATAAACCATGGAGCACCTATTGAGATGTTCTCTATTGGAGCACGAATGCAAAGCTGAGGACCTAGCAGAGAGCAATGATATTGCTAAGAGTTGTATTCAGTTTTGGCTGAAACACAATATCTAACGTGTGCGGACACGATAAGAAGAAGTGGGTCATCTCTGGAGTACAAGGATGGGTGACATTTTGATTTGGGACCCTTCTTCAGACTGAAAGTCGAAGGGAGACCTTTTTTATGCCTCCAGTTCCCACCCCTCTGATTTCAGTCTGAAGAAGTGTTCCGACGCGAAATGTCACCCATCCGTTTTCTCCAGAGATGCTGCCTGACCCGCTGAGTTACTCCAACACTTTGTGTCTATCTTTGGTATATATCAGCACCTGCCGTTCCTTTCTACACATGTGGTTTAAGAGTGTGCAGTAGAATTACATTTTATTGCGGCTACTATTGCTGCTGCTATCTGGCGATCAGATATTAACAACTTCGCTAGACAAACAAAAGCAAGTAATTAGTCTGATTTACTCTGGTGCACGAACACTCCGGGCAACAGAATGCCTTTGACACCTCCTCATGCAACATATCTTAGAGGCAATTTAAAGTGAAATTTACTGAGATAAGCAGCTGAAGCTTTGGAGTATAATTATCAGGAAAAAAAAAACATTGTTTAGCATACAGTATGTTAATGTTAGGTTAGTTTGGCCCTCTGTGCATAATTTGGTGGAAAACTTGCCAGCAAAAATATATGATTACATCTACAAAGCTGCCCCGCAAAACACAAGAGACAACATAATAACAAAATGTGAACTCCTAAGGCCTAATTATAACACTTGAGAGAGCAAATACTGGCTGCTGAACCAAGCAGATTCTTGGGGTCATTTGTAAACAGGTAGTAAGCTGGCCAGGTGCACATGCTTGTGAAAGGAATACCTTAACATGACAGGGATGGGGGTGGGAGAGGAGGTGGAGGTGGGGATGTTCATAATGAAATTATTGTGCAATTGTGTTAAAATGGCAAGCAATGCACTCTGATGAAATAACCACCATGTTAAAGTCCATGTCGCTGGCTTTCATTTTTTGAAAGCCATAAAAACATAATTTATAAAATATAAAATTACGATGCACAGATAGGGTAGACAGTTAGTACTTGTTTTCCAAGGGGGGGGGGGGGGGGGAATGCCCAACACTAACATATAACATATAACAACTACAGCATGGAAACAGGCCTGTCCGGCCCTACCAGTCCACGCCGACCATTCTCCCTGACCTAGTCTCATCTACCTGCACTCAGACCATAACCCTCCAATCCCCTCCTATCCATATACCTATCCAATTTACTCTTAAATAATAAAATCGAGCCAGCCTCCACCACTTCCACCGGAAGCCCATTCCATACAGCCACAACCCTCTGAGTAAAGAAGTTCCCCCTCATGTTACCCCTAAACCTTTGTCCCTCAATTCTGAAGCTATGTCCCCTTGTTGGAATCTTCCCCACTCTCAAAGGGAAAAGCCTACCCACGTCAACTCTGTCCATCCCTCTCAAAATTTTAAAAACCTCTATCAAGTCCCCCCTCAACCTTCTACGCTCCAAAGAATAAAGACCCAACCTGTTCAACCTCTCTCTGTAGCCTAAGTGCTGAAACCCAGGCAACATTCTAGTAAATCTCCTCTGTACCCTCTCCATTTTGTCGACATCCTTCCTATAATTTGGCGACCAGAACTGCACACCATACTCCAGATTCGGCCTCACCAATGCCCTGTACAATTTCAACATTACATCCCAACTTCTATACTCGATGCTCTGATTTATAAAGGCAAGCATACCAAACGCCTTCTTCACCACCCTATCCACATGAGATTCCACCTTCAGGGAACAATGCACAGTTATTCCCAGATCCCTCTGTTCCACTGCATTCCTCAATTCCCTACCATTTACCCTGTACGTCCTATTTTGATTTGTCCTACCAAAATGCAGCACCTCACACTTATCAGCATTAAACTCCATCTGCCATCTTTCAGCCCACCCTTCCAAAAGACCCAAGTCTCTCTGTAGACTTTGAAAATCTACCTCACTATCAACTACTCCACCTATCTTAGTATCATCTGCATATTTACTAATCCAATTTGCCACACCATCATCCAGATCATTAATGTAAATGACAAACAACAGTGGACCCAACACAGATCCTTGGGGCACTCCACTAGACACTGGCCTCCAACCTGACATACAATTGTCAACCGTTACCCTCTGGTATCTCCCATTCAGCCATTGTTGAATCCATCTTGCAACCTCACTATTAATACCCAACGATTTAACCTTCTTAATCAACCTTCCATGTGGAACCTTGTCAAATGCCTTACTGAAGTCCATATAGACAACATCCACAGCCTTGCCCTTATCAATTTCCCTGGTAACCTCTTCAAAAAATTCAAGAAGATTAGTCAAACATGACCTTCCAGGCACAAATCCATGTTGACTATTTCTAATCAGGCCTTGATTATCCAAATAATTATATATATTGTCCCTAAGTATCTTTTCCATTAATTTTCCCACCACAGACGTCAAACTAATAGGTCTATAATTGCTAGGTTTACTTTTAGAACCTTTTTTAAACAAAGGCACAACATGCGCAATGCGCCAATCTTCCGGCACCATCCCTGTTTCTAATGACGTTTGAAATATTTCCGTCATAGCCCCTGCTATTTCTGCACTAACTTCCCTCAATGTCCTAGGGAATATCCTATCAGGACCTGGAGACTTATCCACTTTTATATTCTTCAAAAGTGTCCATACCTCCTCTTCTTTAATCCTCCTAATTTCCATCACTACTCTACTTGTTTCGCTTACCTCACATAATTCAATATCCTTCTCCTCGGTAAATACCGAAGAAAAGAAACTAGAGGACATATCTACCATGATGAGAGGGAAAGTTTAATGGAGATGTGTGGGGCAACTGTTTTACACAGAGAGTGGTAGGGGAGGCGGTGGAGGCAGATACGATAGGGGCATTTCAGAGGCTTTTAGATAGCCATATGGAAGATCAGGGAATGGCAGGATATATACAGGCAGATGAGATCAGTTCAACTTGGCATCATGTTCGACACAAATATTGTGGGCCAAAGGGCCCATTCCTGTGTTGTATTCTTGACCGGCAATCACCCTATACACTATCACTATCCTACACACTGGGGACAATTTTACAGAAGCCAATTAACCTACAAACCTGTATATCTTTGGAGTGTGGGAGAAAACCGGAGCACCGGGTCACAGTTTAAGGATAAGTGGGAAGTCTTTTAGGACCGAGATGAGAAAGTTTTTTTTCACACAGAGAGTGGTGAATCTGTGGAATTCTCTGCCACAGAAGGTAGTTGAGGCCAGTTCATTGGCTATATTTAAGAGGGAGTTAGATGTGGCCCTTGTGGCTAAAGGGATCAGGGGGTATGGAGAGAAGGCAGGTATGGGATACTGAGTTGGATGATCAGCCATGATCATATTTAATGGCAGTGCAGGCTCGAAGGGCCGAATGGCCTACTCCTGCACCTATTTTCTATGTTTCTGTGTTTCTATGTTTCACCCGAATAAAAACGGTCATCAGGTGAGCACACAAACTCCATAGATTTAGCACTCATGTTCAGGATCGAACCAGGGTCTCTGGCATTGTAAAGCAGCATCTCTACCTCTGCGCCACTGTGCCGCCTCTGCAGAACCAACCAGATCATTAGGCCAAGGATGTTATGCCAATAGAAAATGAACCAAAGTCCCTAATCTGGCAGAGAAAATAGTAATTTGGAGTTTTGTTATTTAATAGAGTCATGGAGGAAGCACGGAAACAAGCCCTTTGGCCAGCTGACCAAGATGCTCCATCTATATTAGTCCCTCTTCCTCACCTTTGGCCCATATCCCTCTAAACCTTTCATATTTTACTGTAAAGTTTCTGGCCACTTGTTAGCATTTTAAGAAACATCAAATTTATTTTATTTTCAAGTACATATAAAATAAATATGAATGGTTTTCAAATGTCTTTGGGAGTTGGGATCGTGCATTGTTTTCAAGTTGTCAAGTCTTAACTAGTGAAAAGCCACAGGGATCAGTGCTGGGACCTCGACCAAATTAATGACTACATTAAAGAGGTTAAGTGCATTGTGCCAAATGTGCTGATGATACGACAATAGACAGGATAGGCGATGTTGCTTATCCTTTCCCTCCACAGTTGCTATCTGACCTGTTAAGTTCCTCCAGTACTTACTTGCTCAAGATTTCAGCAACTGCAGTTTCTTTTTGTCTCAGGGTGTTAATTCTGTTCAGCCAGATCAGAAACTCCTCCAGATTTTCGGCCCCAAAACATTTTTAACAGTTGCTATTTAAACAAAACTTGAGGCAAGCCAAACATTTACCAATTGGGATTAAAATGGTGACAGTCTCATCAGAATGCCAAATTTATATTTCAACAAGGAAAATATGTCTTTTGGCATGCAGAGAATTTCACACAATTTGACCTAAATCAAGGTCACTTCTAACAGCTATTGATTAAACTAGAGGGATGTATAATATTTTATTGAAATACTAATTGTGGAGGAAACATGGATTGACCAAAAATACTTATTTTGTTTCTACTTTTGACAACCAAAACATGATTGAGCATGTTTTATGGCCTTATTAACTTTGCCACTGCTTACATAAACAGTAGGATTTTAAAAACTTGTACTTAATGTCAGCTTTTCCTTCCATAACTCAAATCCAGAGCTAGTTCGTTTTAGTCAGCTTTTTTTCAGCTCACTTTAAGTTCAAAGTGAATATTTAATACACATTTACTGGAGACTTTGTTAATGTGTGCTTGTTATACTGAAACTCACAAGCTAAAATTATAAAGCTTTCTAGATTTAAGTGAAAATGTTTTTTAAAAACCCGGCAGCAAACACGGCAGTCATTGATGTACAGAAAATCCCTGGAAGTTATTTAAACCCTGCTGCTTTTCTGCAAGGAATGAGTAAGTTAATTAGCCCATTAATGTAAATGTTAAATAATGCTTAGCAATCTTTTACTCATATAACTGGGAACAAAAGAACGAACCAGTCCATTTAGCTATCCTGTACAATTAGTATTTGAAGAAAATATTGCAAAGCCCTCTAGAATAATCTACTAACGCAAATAACGACCTTGAGTTGGGCCACATTTTGCAATATGCACTGTGCAGAAAATGCCTGTTGAGTTTACTTTTCGTGTCAACAAAATTCTTACCACTTATAATCTCATTTAAAAATGTTTTGCATCCATTAACTTTCTTTTAAACAATAACTGCTGATGGAATCACTGTGGATGCAGAGGTCACAGAGTTCCTGATCTGCGTATCATCGTCATAGAGTTGTACAGCACGGAAATAGGCCCTTTAGTCTATCACATCCATGCTAACTATCCACAGCAATCCCATTTTCCCGCATTAAGTCCCTTCTCTGCCTTGCCTTTTTATGCTTATCTAATTATTACTGAAACATTGTGATTGTTTCTGATCTCACTAACTCCTCTGACAGCATCTCCAAGATAAAAACCATTCTCAGTGTAAAACTCTCTCTTCTCAAAACCCCTTTAGAGCTCCTTCCTCACACCCTAAACCTCTGCCCAAAATGGACATAAAGTGCTGGAGTAACTCAGTGGGTCAGGCAGCATCTCTGGAGAAAATGGGTAAGTGACGTTTGGTACCCTTCTTCAGACTGATTGTATTAGGGAGAGCGGGTAACAAAAACTGGAAGCAAAAAAAAGCAGGACAATTCATGGCCGGCAAGATGGCCTCTGCCCTCTTGATTTTAATACTCCACCCATGGGAAAAGGATTCTGACATTCTGCTCTTTCTATGCCTCTTATATGCTTCCATCATCCCTCAGCCTCCTATGTTCCAGGGAAAGCAAGCCCAGTCTATCCAATCTCTCCCCGTAACCAAAGTCTTCCTACCCATGCACACATTCTGATGAATGTATTCTGCACTCTCACTCCAGCACAATCACACCCTTTCTATAACGTCCTATGGCGACTTTAGGGCGGCACAGAGGAGCAGCGGTAGAGTTGCTGCCTTACAGTGCCAGAGACTCGAGTTCAATCCCAACCAAGGGTGCTGTCTGTACTGAGTTTGTACATTCTCCCTGTGACTGCCTCGGTTTTCTCCATGAGCTCTGGTTTCCAACCACACTCCGAAGACATACAGATTTGTAGGTTAATCGGCTTTGGTAAAAAAATTGTCCCTAGAGTGTAGGATAGTGTTAGTGTACAGGGTGATTGCTGGTCAGTGCGGACTCGGTGGGTTTAAGGGCCTGTTTCCCTGCTGTATCGCTAAAGTCTAAAATAACTCCTAAAGTCTGGAACTGTGTACAACCCTCCCAGCACAGCGATGATGGGAGTAGAACCAATGGTGAAATCTGAGGTGAATAATTAATTACCCGAGGAAAATAAAATTGTTGCGGTGCTGAGATGGAATCTGAAGGAATTAATTCCCTTATATGCAGCAAAGATATAAAGTAATTGATGGAAGGATCAGAGGGATGTTGAGGAAATATATTTTAACCAAAGAGTGGTGGGGTGAGGAACATGGCCTGAAAAGAAGAGAGAGACAAAACCAGTCCATTTAAAAATGCTCGAAGAGCTGCAGATCACAGATATACAGCAAGAGGAAGGAATTAGGTTGGATAACTAGTAAGAACACAATTGTCCAAACTTCAGTCTCCTGCATCATCAGTTTTCTGTAATGCTGTGATACAAGCAAATATCCCTTTATAGTTTTAAATCTCCCACCGGAAATGCCATGCAGACCAAGATGCCCCAATCCCAGCTAGTTTCATTTGCCCGCATTTGACCCAAATCCCTCTAAACCAGCAATTCTACCCACCACAATCAGTCTGAAGAAAAGTCCTGAATGAAATATCATCTATTCATGTCCTCCAGAGATGGTGCTTGATCTGCTGAGTCACTCCAGCCCTTTGTGTTTCTTTTTGTAAACCAGCATCTGGTCAACTGTCTACAACAATTGCAGGGCAGCACAGTGGCACAGCTGGTGGAGCCACTGCCTCTCATCTCCAGAGACCCAGTTCAATCCTGACCTCGGGTGGTCTGTGTGGAGCGTGCAATTTCTCCCAGTGTCCACCTGGGTTTCCTCCAGCTGCTCCGGTCTCCCCCTACATCCCAAAGACGTGCGGGTTTGTTGGTTAATTGGCCCTCTGTAAATTGCCCCTGGAGTGTCAGGAGTGGATGAGATAGTGGGATAACATAGAACTAGTGTGAACGGGTGATCGATGATCGGCGTGGACTCGGTGGGGCGAAGGGTTTGTTTCCACGCTGCCTCTCTAAACTAAACTAAGTCTGCAGTTCCTTGTTTCTACCCTCATCTATCTTGTGTTCCATTGAAAACCGGATGCTAGCACTTAGTCAATGGGTTTATGAAATGATACAGGACTCTTCCTCACCACTAACATACCTCAACATGATGCCCCTTTCACCCCCCCCCCCCCCAATAAAAAAAAGAAAGCCATTCAGAACCATACAGAATCAAGTTGAAATTTAAAAAAATCTTCAACTTTATCAGTTCAATTATGATGCCTTAAACTTCTCAGCAGTGCAATTGCAGCACTAAATTCTGGCTGCACTCAAGCTCCAGCTTAAAAAAAATGTTTAAGGCTTTGTTAAAATGTATCTAGTTTCCAGTCCGTAGAGTGTCACATGATGCGAATTTTTTATTGATTGAATAAAAATGGAAATCAGTGCTGCAAAACTAAATATAGGATTATGCTGTTCTGAAGACATTCTCAAGGCTACAAATAAGTAGTTCTGAAATCCTCCTAAGGATCACAAAACACAGGGGGAGGGGAAGGAGGGCGATGGGAAAAGGCAGGATATTAAAAATGAATTTTGCGACAAATCAGAATTTTTAATATAAAATTTATAATAAGTTAATCCTGAATTTATTTTTAAATCACTTTTTTTTCTCCTCCACTTCATTATAAAGATAGACATTTTAAGATTTGCGTCTGACTGGCTTCTGTGCACTTTGACAATCGGAGGGAAAAACTACCAACAGGGTGCTGGAGTTTCACTCCAAAACAGAGTTCAATCCCAATTATTATTTTATTGATGGTGCTTTTTTCTCTGTAGGTTTAGCAATGCGAAGATCTTCCCTCGTGATAGTTTGCTCCTTGAGAATGCCAAGCGAGCCTTTGCAGGCCTGTCTAAAATGAAGGGTTATATTCTAAAGATTAACAAATCTTTACAAAATACTGATTTAAATGGTGCACATTTACAGCAGTTTCTGCTTTCGATCAGTCTGATGGGCAGTTAGCGCATTTAAGCTCCGCTCTCTCTTTCTCTGATTTCACGTTCCCCTGCAGAAACACATATTTTGGAATGTTTTAGATATAATCAAAAATTACCAATAAATAGGATACGTTCTATTCATTTAATGCCACTGTGGTCAAGGCACTAATTGTGTAGCTACCAGTACAAAACTGGAAGAACATGTACACCAATAAACCTTCCATGCCCACCTTATTGTATAAAAAGTCTTGCTTTCTAACATAGTTACGGACATTCAGAAATTATTGCAGCACATTAAAAACATAAATCAATCTTCATTTTGCACCCATTCACCTATTGCTGCAAGTGCACATTTCATTAAAGGACACAAAGTGCTGGGGTAACTTAGCAGATCAGGCAGCAAATCTGGAAAAACATGGATAGGTGACGTTTCGGGGCAGAACCCTTCTTCAGTCTGATTGTGGGTGAAAGAAAGGTGGGAGGGAGGAGAGGCAAGACAAAGCAAGGCAGGCAATATGAGGACACGGGTAAGGCGGGACACACACACACACAGACACACACACACACACACACACACACACACACGCAGATGATTGGAAAAAAAAGGAAAAGCTTAAACCAGAGACAGAAGGATTGAAGAGTTGTAGATTGAGAAGCCAGAGGAAGGGATATGGGATGTGGAGGAGGGGAGAGATAGGTGTGAGTCCATGTGGGGCACAAGGGAGGGGGGAGAAAGGGAAAGGGGTGGAAGGTAGTGGAGGGGAGGGGGCTTGTTAGCAGTTATCTATAATTGGAGAACTCAATGTGGATAAATGACAATGAAACACTCTTGATTCTTGACTATTCCGAGACTGGCTTGTCACAGTCACTGGACATAAATGACAGATAGGTGGCTTTGAGGTTAGTTTAGTTTAGTTTACTATTGCCACGTGTCCCGAGGTACACTGGCATTACCCTACTTCCATTGTCTATAACAGTCGCACTTTCATTGCTCAACCCTGACCCGTCTCCAATCACGTAATGTGTAGGAAGGAACTGCAGATGCTGGTTTCAGCGGGACAGGCAGCCTCTCTGGATCGAAGGAATGGGCGACGTTTCGGGTCGGGACCCAAAACGTCACCCATTCCTTCTATCCAGAGATGCTGCTTGTCCTGCTGAGTTACTCCAGCATTTTGTGTCCATCTCCATTCACATTGCTCAGGCCTGAGGGCCTGAACTACAGGGAAAGGTCGAGCAGGCTAGGACTTTATTCCTTGGAGTGCAGGAGAATGAGCGGTGATATTTTAGAGGTGTACAGCAACATGAGAGGAATAGATCAGGTAAATGCACAGAGTCTTTTGGCCAGAGTAGGAGAATCAAGAATCAAGAACAAGAGGACATAGGTTTAAGGTGAGGGTTAAAGATTTAATAGGGACCAAAGAGGTACGCTTTTTACACAAAGGGTGGTAGATGTATGGAACAAGCTGCCAGAGGAGGTAGTTGAGGTAGGTCCTATCAGAATGTTTAAGAGACGTTGGACGGATACATGGATAGCACAGGTTTAGAGTTAAGGGCCAAGCGTGGGCAGGTAGGACAAGTGCAGACAGGGCATGTTGGTCGGTGTGGGCAAGTTGGGCTGAAGCGACTATTTCCATGCTGTATGACTCTATGACTAAGGATACCTGTTTAATATAGTGAAAGTGTAAAGTTTGACACTGGCAAATAAAAAGCATTTTACATTAAATAGGTTTATTTGTGTATTGCTGTAAAATTATTGGTACAAGTTTGAATTAGTTAGTGATATGACTATGAAACGTGTTATGGCTTCAGCCAAGAGAGATTCCATCTGATTGCATAATAAAAGCTCCAATTGAATGCATGTGGACGATTTCATGAACAGTATCCTCTACAATGGCTTTAAAGATTTGGCCATAATGTAATCATATCCGAGGTTCTGTTTGCACCTTCACCTTACACCTCCCGCTGCCAATTGAATGCATGTGGACGATTTCAAGAACAGTATCCTCAACAATGGCTTTAAAGATTTGGCCATAATGTAATCATATCCGAGGTTCTGTTTGCACCTTCACCTTACACCTCCCGCTGCCTCGGCAAGGCCACCAGCATAATCAAGGCCAAGTCGCACCCCAGCCACTACCTCTTCTCCCTTCTCCCATCAGGCAAAAGGCATAAAGTGTGAAAACGCTCACCTCCAGATTCAGGGACAGTATCTTCCCAGCTGTTATCGTGCAACTGAACCCATCCTACCAACAACTAGAGATCAGACCTGAGCTACAATCTACATCATTCGGGGCGGCACAGTGACGCAGCGGTAGAGTCGATGCCTTACAGCGCAGGGTCGGGGTTTGGTCCTGACTACGGGTGCTGTCTGTGCAGAATTTGAACATTATCCATGTGACCGCACGGATGTTCTCCAGGTGCTCCAGTTTCCTGCGACAACCCAAAGCCTCTCACAACACGAAACCTGAATATCCCAACTACGGGTGTTGTCTGTACGGAGTTTGCACATTCTCCCGGTGATCTCGTGGGTTTTCTCCAGGTGCTCTGCTTTCTTCCCACATTCCAAAGACGTGCAGGTTTGTTGGTTAATTGGCTTCTGCAAATTGTGTCTCGTGTGGCAGATAGAACTAGTATACAGGTGATCATTGGTCAGCGTGGACTCGGTGGGCCGAAGGGTCTGCTTCCACGCAGTTTTTCTAAGCCCAAAACTAAAACATAAAACAAAAAGTAAAAAGTGGACAACGCTTTTTACCCGAAGCTGCTGAGTGGCTGCAGAATCTTGAGCAACTTTCTCATCAGGAAGTTCAGCAAGAGCTTAACCAGCAAAAATTGGCTTTTACCTCGCCCTTTTAATGACGTATATTAAATCATTTTTTACGGGGATAGGAATGCTCAGGGCAGCACTAAACTCAGATGAGTAGCTCATTAGCACTTTCCACTGACATTGTGACTCGAGACAGGAGTGAACAGTTTGCTTGATCGGTGTCCGTCACCAGCGTCAATACCCCACCTGCACCATCCTCGGCCAGGAGGAAGGACAAGAGCTGTGCCTACCTTGGGAACAGGCTCACCACCCCCCCCCCCCCCCCCCGCCCCCGAGTTCATTGCCAGCGGTTCCCCACTTGGCATTATTGTGGGAGAGCCATCGCCCTGAAGATGCTGTAATTTATGAGACCTGCCCACCTTGATGTTTGAGGACTGGGTAGGGATGGCCAATTAATCCTCACATCCCAAGACCACACTTAAAACAAACACATTTTTCTCAGCTTCATATTTTACTGAAGTGTTTTGGCGGAACAGAACAGCAACTTCTTCAAACAAAGCATTTGATAAAGACACTCGAGCTGCTGTGACCTTTCAAGTACAGAATTTATTTTTTTAAAACTGGGAAATGGCCATCTGAATAATATTTTAATTTCAAACAAAATTAATTTAAATTTCGAATGAAATGATAAAAATTGTAACAATTGTTTGTAATTCCATATTTACCCAAGTCGTCCAATAGGATGACACAATAAAGCAGCAGGAGAGTTGCTGCCACACAGTGCCAGAGATCCGGTTTGATCCTGACTGCGGAGCTGTCTGTACGGAATTTGTACGTTTTCCTGATGATCGCATAGGTTTTCTCGGGGTGACAATAGACAATAGACAATAGGTGCAGGAGGAGGCCATTCGGCCCTTCGAGCCAGCACCACTATTCAATGTGATCATGGCTGATCATTCTCAATCAGTACCCCGTTCCTGCCTTCTCCCCATACCTCCTGACTCCGCTATCCTTAAGAGCTCTATCTAGCTCCCTCTTGAATGCATTCAGAGAATTGGGCTCCACTGCCTTCTGAGGCAGAGAATTGCACAGATTTACAACTCTCTGACTGAAAGTTTTTCCTCATCTCCGTTCTAAATGGTCTACACCATATTCTTAAACTGTGGCCCCTGGTTCTGCACTCTGCCAACATTAGGGACATGTTTCCTGCCTCTAACGTGTCCAACCCCTTAATAATCTTATATGTTTCGATAAGATCTCCTCTCATCCTTCTAAATTCCAGTGTATACAAGTCTCACTAGGGCCCTGTACAACTGCAGAAGGACCTCTTTGCTCCTATACTCAACTCCTCTTGTTATGAAGGCCAACATTCCATTGGCTTTCTTCACTGCTCAAAGGGCCGAATGGCCTACTCCTGCACCTATTGTCTATTGGCCTCAGTTGCAAGATAATGGCCATATTTTATATCCATAATTTCTGATTGGGCAGAAATTCTGTTAATAACTTTACAGAGGAAATAACATTGATGCAAGGCAATTTATTGCAATTGTTGCATTTACAGTTTGCAAAAGTTTGGTCATGGTAAATACTTAGTTTGTGGAAATATATTAACCAAACAAGCGGGTCTCAGAATTTGAATGGCTAATTGTATTGCTTGCTTCTCTTTGCCTTCACAATCTTGCAGGCAATCCATCCATCTTGTAGAAAGCAGGATGGGGGGTATTGTACGTCTTCACACTTCTATACCTCTTGCCCAATGGGAGAGTGGAGAAGTGGGAGTGAGACACGTCCTTGATTATTCTGGTGGCCTTTCCAAGGAAGCGTGGGGTGTAAATGGAGTCAATGGAAAGGTGGTTGGTTTGTGTGATCTTTCAATTCCATTTGAGAGATTAGACAAGGCTTCGATTTAGACTCTAATGCAAACAGACCATGCATACTGAAAGTAACATTGTGGTGCAACATACAACATGGAATTGTGACTCCAGATGCTTCCTATGTCAACACAGCGATGATAGAAATCTGAGTCTGATTTGTGGTGGTGCTGTCAGCTTCTATTGCCTAATAAACAGCACTCAGTTGAATCTCCATGAGAGGGAAAGCCAAACAAATGCTTGGCACAAGAATGAAGATGTATTTGTCATATATCTGCAGAAGTGACAGTTGTTGCACTCTGGCCAGAGGCTAAGATTAAAAGCGATTAATGAATGAAATGCCAAATAAACAAGTGAAAGAAAAAAAACTGAAGCTGATGGCAGCGAATGGAGGAGAGGATCGTATCGCCAGGACAACGAGCCTTTCAGGCTGAGATAAGACTGCACTGTTAAGAACTTTGAAACTCTGTTGCCGCCAGAAACGTGGTGACTCTTTGTGCACTGTCTTGGTGAAGTCTACTATTTCACTGCAATCATTGCACTTTTGTGTACATACCTATGATATGATTTTAATGTATTGTATGCAAAACAAAAAAATTCACTGTACCTAAGCACATTGGTACGTGACAATAAACTATTATCATTATTATCATTTGAGGGCGGCACAGTGGGACAGCGGTAGAGTTGCTGTCTTACATCGCCAGAGACCCGGGTTCGATCCTGACTACAGATGCTCTCTGTGTGGAGTTTGTACGTTCTCCCTGTTACCCTTTGGGTTTTCTCCGGGTGCACCGGTTTCCTCCCACACTCCAAAGACGTACAGGTTTGTAGGTTAATTAGCTTCGGTAACGATTGCAAATTGTCCCTCGTGTATGGGATAGTGCTAATGTATGGGGATTGCTGGTCGGCGGGGATTCGGTGGGCCCAAGGGCCTGTTTCCGTGCTGTATCTTTAAACTATCATCATTATTATCCCACTTCCTAATTCCTGATCCAGGGCTTTGCAGGCTACAGCACATCCAGTGGATACCAAGGTACCTTTTACATGTGCCGAATCTTCCTGCCTCCATCACCGACTTACTGTCTTCCACCACACATTAGATGTAAAGATTTTTCTCAGCTTCCCTCCAATCCATTCCTCAAAGAGATAAAATAAAACTGCTTGGAGGTGGAGGAAGGAACTCTAGAGAGAGGTAAGCCTCCAGGCTTAGGGAAGTAGATCCTTCCTATTCATCCAAAGCAAACTTCACATAATTTTATGCATCTCAATTAAACCACCGCTTATAAGAAAATACCAGTAGCCTAGCCAATCATTCTTATTAAAAAAAAGGATATAAAAGAATAAGCTAATTTTTGAACATTAAGATGAATTAAGCCAGGAACAACATAAATTAGAGGGAAAGTCGTATGAATAAAAGAACCAGATTAACCCTTCCACATTGTCCATTAGAATAAACTATTAGAATTTTTTTTTGCAGCAGCAGTTTGTATCTTCTCTTGGCATTAATCTATAAGACCTGACACAGTGCCAGGCTAGTTTCTCGAGGGAATTAAAATGACACCAAGTCAAGTTTCAATTGAGTTTAATTATGTTTTCTAATTGAATTTTTTTGTAGACGGGAACATTTTCAGCATGGCATAAACTTCTGACTGAACCAGCAGCTGAAAAAATTCCAATTACGCGCACAATAGATGTAGCGAACTACTGCAATCTAACATTATATTTCTTAAAGGCCAATGTTAACAGATTCCATTGTAACTTTCAAATGATTAGATCAGATTACTTGATTGTCATATACACTGGGGTGCACCATATTCACAAGAAGCTCAAATAATGCAGAGTATACATTATAAGGATAGATAAAACAAAAATAGAACGATAAATGCAAAACAGCTGGAAATGGTGCAAAGTTTGTACTGCAATTTGAAGTAGTGCAAAAATAATATTGAAGCGCAATAGCAGAATAACCAAATGAGGTAGAGTTAAGAGCAAGGGTAAACACAAAATGCTAGAGTAACTCAGCGGAACAAGCAACGTCTCTGTAGAGAAGGAATGGGTGACGTTTTGGGTTGAGTCCCTTCTTGAGACTCGGCCTGAAATGTCACCTATTCCTTCTCTCCAGAGATGCTGTCTGTCCCGCTGAGTTGCTCCAGCATTTTGTGTCTATCTTCGGTGTAAACCAGCATTTGCAATGACTTCCTACACATTAAGAGTAATGGTACTTGGCAGCACCTCCAGGAAGGGTTTGCTAACAAGGTGATCGGTTCAGGACTCTGAGAGCAATGGGGAAAAAACTGTTCTTAAGTCAGGATATCTGGGCTTTTAAGCTCCTGTATCTTCTGCGAGAAGGTAGAAGAGAGAAAGGTGAAGGCGTTCTTGGGTATATTAACAGCCTTTCTGCACTGTGAAGATGGACTGGATGGAAGGAAGTGTGATGGACTGGGCTGACAAAGGAGTTCTAATTGACAAGGTAATCCAGAGTTAAATATAGTGCGAGGGAGATGGCGTCCTCATTAAATCTATTTTTTCTGTATGCAAATTGCAAGCGGTCTAGATTGTCCAGAAGACTGGTATCAATGTGGGCCATTACCAGTCTTTAAAAGTTCATCATTACAGTCAATATGTAGGAAGGAACTACAGATGCTGGTTTATACCGAAGATAGACACAAAATGCTGGAGTAATTCAACGGGTCAGGTAGCATCTCTGGAGAAAAGGAATAGGATTTCAAGTACCACTTGCATTCCTCCTCTCTCTGTCCCCCACCCTAGTTGTCCTGCTAGTTGCACTGTTCATATCCTTTCATTATCAACTCTTCCACATCCAACAATGGACCATAATGGGCTTAACCTTTCCTGGGTCATCGGTGCTAGCTCTAATTTGTTCTGTACCTTTTCACTCCTCTCATTTCCCTCTCCCCTGACTCGCACTCTGAAGAAGGGTCTCGACCCAAAACGTCATCTATTCCGTTTCTCCTGAGATGCTGCCTGATCCTCTGAAATACTCCAACGTCTTGCGTCTATAGTGTCCTCCATCATGTTTGGGACAAAGATCCATCATTTATTTTTTTGCCTCTGTACTCCACAATTTGAGATATGTAATAGAAAAAAAATCACATGTGGTTAAAGTGCACATTGTCAGATTTTAATAAAGGCCATTTTTATATGTTTTGGTTTCACCATGTAGAAATTACAGCAGTGTTTATACATACATAGTCCCCCCATTTCAGGGCACCATAATGTTTGGGGCGCAGCAATGTCATGTAAATGAAAGTAGTCATGTTTAGTATTTTGTTGCATATCCTTTGCATGCAATCTGCTTGAAGTCTGCGATTCATGGACATCACCAGTTGCTGGGTGTCTTCTCTGGTGATGCTCTGCCAGGCCTGTATTGCAGCCATCTTTAGCTTATGCATGTTTTGGGGGCTAGTCCCCTTCAGTTTTCTTTTCAGCATATAAAAGGCATGCTCAATTGGGTTCAGATCAGGTGATTGACTTGGCCACTTAAGAATTCACCATTTTTTTAGCTTTGAAAAACTCCTTTGTTGCTTTAGCAGTATGTTTGGGATCATTATCTTGCTGTAGAATGAACTGCCAGCCAATGAGTTTTGAGGCATTTGTTTGAACTTGAGCAGATTGGATGTGTTTATATACTTCAGAATACATTATGCTACTACCATCAGCAGTTGTATCATCAATGAAGATAAGTGAGCCAGTATAATTTTCTCCAAAATAAACAACAGCACTGGAGTAATCCAATTGGTCAGGCAGCATCTCTGAGGGACACGTTTCAGCTTGGGACTCTTCCTCAGGCTGATTGCAGTTGTAGTGGGGGGGGGGGGGGGGCTGGAAGAGAGGTGGGGACGAAGCATGGCAAGGAATAGATGGATACAGGTGAGGGGGAATTTTGATCAGCAGTTGGGTGGACAAAGGCCAGAGATGAAGAGAGGACAAAAGGCATTGAAATAAGGAGAGAAGAGACATGAAATGTGAAGTCCTATCACCGACATCCCATCCCCTGGTTTCACATTTCACGCTTCTTCTCTCCTCATCTCACAGCCTTTTGTTTTTTTTTCATCTGTATCCACCCATCACTTGCCTGGCTTTTTCCTGCCCCAACCTCTCCTCTGGCTTTCTCCCCACACAACAATCAGTCTGAAGAAGGGTCCTGACCCAAAATGCCACCTGGTCATGTTCTCCAGAGCTGTTGCCTGACCCGCTGAGTTACTCCAGCAGTATGTGTCTATTAAAAAAACCCATCTGCCGCTCCCCTTGTTTCCACATACAGGCCGAAAAGGTTTGCTATTTTATCCTGAAAATCAGATGATTCCTCCTTTATAGAGCTGCGTTTTACAAGCAGTGTAATAACTAGTTTCCAGAAATCAGTGAATCTCTCATTTTTCTTCATCTGCTCCAATAATTTACATGAGGTATTTAAATACTGAGCTGACACATCAACATTTCTGGGCAGATCAAGGTTTTATTGCAGTAATTAAAAACAGGGTATTTCCATATTGTAACAAATTCTGTGTGATAAAACTTTCCAATTGGATGTTATTAAAATATCCTGCAAATGCATTTGCCACCTGCACTGGGAGCAGTCGATGTCAAACTTGAATTGCACTCAACTCCATTTAAACGGTTGTCTGATAAGTGAGCATTTCACTCAAGTGATTAGAAATTAAAATTCTCAAGTAATTTAAATGAATATTTTTGGATCGGGAAAAGTATGTACAGTGTATTAAAGGAATACATATATTTTTGAAAACATACTTTTTAGGTTATTTGATAAAAACTGGCATTTTGGCTGTTATTATAATTGCACGTCAAGTTGTACAGTTATTTGGTCAGAGGAGTTTTTTTTTAAGAAAGTTGAGTTTTTCCAGAATTTTCTGTTCTTATTTCAGATTTCCAGCATCTCCAATAATTTGGTTTTATTTTTCGAGTTCCTTTCATTCAAGCAAAGTAATTATAGAAGGCACTCGACCCGATGAAGGGAATCGACCTGAAACTTCACCCATTCCTTCTCTCCAGAGATGCTGCGTGTCCTGCTGAGTTACTCCAGCATTTTGTGTCTTTTTTCTTGTAAATCAACATCTACAGTTCCTTGTTTCGAAAGATCATAGAATTTACCTTTAAACCCCTGTCCCACTTATGCGATTTTTTAGGCGACTACAGGTGACTAGGCTGTTGCCACACGGTCGTCGGGGTGTCGCATGCATGGTCGTGAGTCGTCTCCAAAGAGTCGTAGCATCTTTCTGGTCGCCGCTAGATTTTCAGAATGTTGAACATTTTTTGCCGACAGTGGGTTTGATGCCAATGAGCGTAGCTTGACATCTCCTGACGTAGGTGCTGTCTTAGGTTGTCGCCAGTGCTGACTTTGATGAATTCCATTGGCGACCACCAACGTCAACCTACGTCAACCGGCGACAGGTACCAGTGTCAAAACCGGAGGCCAAAATGACATAAATTGTCTTCAGTTGTCGCCGACAGGGTCGTAGCTTGTCGTGGGTAGACATAGTTTGACTTCAGTTGTCGTAGATTGTGGCCTGTGTGGTCGTAGGTTGTCGTAGGTGCGGTCGTAGGTGGACGTCCTAGTCACAATGATTGCGTCGCCGGTTGTCGGTAGCTTGCCGTAGCTTGACATCGACTAGGTGGTAGGTTGTTGTTGCTTGTTGTAGACATTGTTGTAGGGGGGCCCAGTCGCCGGTTTTTCGGCGACCTGCTACGACTATGACAGTCACCGGCAGTCGTCTAAAAAATCACCAAAGTGGGATAGGCCCTTTCCAAGTCAAATTCCTCTAAAAGAACCTACTTTGCTTTTTCCTTCCTGTTAGATTACTCTGCTCCGTTTACTACCCTCCTTCCTTCCTGTCTAGCACCCAGTTTTAAAATCCTGCCTCTGAGTATGGATTTTAACTTTGTACAATAGTTTATTTTCAGTGTTGTATAGTGCAACAGCATGGTAACAAGCCCTTTGGCCCATTGAATCCACACCGACCATAAAGCAAAGATTTATAGAAATCCCATTATTAATTTTCCCCACATTCCCATCAACCCATTAATTTGCCAACATCACACCACTCACATTCCCACCAGGGGCCATTTAACCTCCACTCCACATATCTTCGGGATGTGGGAGGAAACTGAAACACTTGGAAAAAATGCACCTGCTCTTTGAGAGAACATGCAAACTCCACACAGACAGCACCCAAAGTCGGGATTGAACCAGGTTCCTGGACTTATGAAGCAGTAGCAGATCAGCTACAGAAGGATTTTACCTGGAAATTTTTCACATAAAATTTAGAAAATTTAAAAAAAGAATCTTTGAAGGCTGAATGAAGAAAGAGGGAACTGCAGATGTTAGTAAACAAAAGAAGACACAAAGTGTTGGAGTAACTCAGCGGGTCAGGCAGCATCTCCGCAGAACATGGATAGATGACGTTTTGGGTCGGGACCTTTCTTCAGACTGATTGTAGTAATGGGGGAGAAACCTGGAAAAGAGGTGGGGGGGGGGGGGGTGGGGGGACAAAGCATGGCAAGTTAAAGGATCCCGAGAAGGGTCCCGATCCGAAACGTCATCTAACCATGTTCTCCACAGATGCTGCCTGATCCGCTGAGTTACTCCAGCATATTGTGTAATCTTTAACGGCTATTTGAATCTTTGCGCACATTTGTGTACAAATCTGAAAAGAGTCGAACCTGCAAATGAACTACTTTAAACTCAGCCCCGTTGAGTTGCTGCACACCACAACGATCCTGTCATGGATAGTGGAAGCGATGATGTTCACATTCTTTGGCAGAAAGCTTTTACTTTACAACAAGCTTTGCAGATCTTGGCTTCGGGCCAACAGTCAAACACTTCAGCTGAGGAAATGTGAAAATTTTGAGGTCTGACATGACAATGTGGAGATCGTGTAAAGCTTTGCTTCTGCCAAGCTGTCAGTGAAACAAAAGGCTCGACTAATGCACGGTGAGGCCCCATGATGCCAACGTTGTGTTTCTGTGCAGATTTGTAAATTCACCCAGGTGGTTTGCCTAAGTCCGTTAACATGGATTTATCTTGAAGTGGCTGGCGGTCAAAAGGTTATAAAATAAGAGAAACTGCTGAGTTGCAACATTGCTATTTGCTGTCAGACTGTTTCTATGCTGATGAATACACAGGGTCTCAATCAACAGTGCACCATCGTTATCTTGTTGATGTGTTATTCCTTAATACAAACAGAAGTAGCTTGAAGCTGCGCTATTCCACAAGCTGAATTTGACACGTAAACTACAGGAATTTATTGTAATATTAGAGAACTGAAGGTACCTTCAACTGTAAATGTTTAAGGACTGACCGCGTACATCAGCATGTGCACACCGGCGGTGTTTAGAATAGCTGCACACTCACTGGGATACAGGTGTGATGAGGAGTGAATGCAAGTCACTGGTTCAACCTAATCTTGTTGTGGAAGGGTAAGGATGCTCCAGGAAAATGTGTTTGCCCACGACGGCTGCTAGATTCAATTCCATACCTACATTACTTGGAATCATAGAGTCATACAGTGTGGATACAGGCCCTTCGGCCCAAAACTGCCATGCCGGCCATCTACACTCGCCCCACCTGTGTGTGTTGGGCCCATATCGCTCTAAACCAGTCCTATCAACGTACCTGTCTAAATGTTTCTTAAACATTGCGATAGTACTTGCCTCAACTACCTCCTCCAGCAGCTCATTCCATATGTCCACCACCCTTTGCGTGAAAAGGTTACCTTTCAGGTTCCTATTAAACTAAAACTGAGAGTATCTGAGGCAGATTATTAGTTAATTGTCATGCAGTGGAAAGTTGAGGACCAATACTTTCTCCTGAAAAAAGACACAAAGTGCCTCTGAGAAGTAACTCAGTAGCCAGGCAGCATCTCTGGAGAACATGGATAGGTGATATATCCGATCAGGACAACTGGGCAAGTGAGCTTAATGTGGATAAATGCAAGGTGTTACATTTTTGGAAGTCAAACCCAAGGCAGGACCTTCACAGTGAACGGTAGGGCTCTGTGAAGTGCTGTAGACCAGAGGGATCTAGGAGTACAAGTATAAGTTCCCTAAATATAGCTTCACAGGACGATAAAGTGGTAAAGAAGACTTTTGGTACATTTGCCTTCAACAGTCAGGGTATAAAGTATAGAAATTGGGACTGTTTTGGTACAGTTTCTTTGAAGTTTCTTTTGTACAGTTGTACAAGATGTTGGTGAGGCCACATTTGGAGTTTTGTGTTCAGTTTCGGTCACCTTGCTATAAGAAGGAAGTTGTCAGGACTCGAGAACTTGAGCTCCCTGAGAATAGGGAGAGGTTGAAGAGGCTGGAACTCTATTCCTTGGAGTGCAGGAGGATGAGGGGTGATCTTATAGTGTACAACATCATGAGAGGAAGAGATAAGGTAAATGCACAGTCTCTTGCCCAGTGTAGGGGAATCGAAAACCAGAGGACATGGGTTTAAGGTGAGGGGGGAAAGATTTAAGAGGAACTTGAGGGGCACATTTTTTTACACCAAGGATGCTGGGTGGATGAGCTGCGGAGGATGCAGTTGAAGCAAGTACTATTGCAATGTATAAGAAACATTTAGACAGGTACAGCCTAGGATAGATTCAGATGTATATGGGCCAAAGACAGGCAGGTGGGACTAGTGTAGATGGGACATGTTAGTCAGTGTGGGCAATTTGGTTCGAAGGGCTTGTTTCCACGCTGTAAGACTCTATGACATAGGTGTTAATCTCACTGAGCATTACAGCATTGCTCATCCAGGCAAGTGGACATCACGATCCTAATATGTATCATGCCAGTTTGGAATTTCCATCTAGACACAAATGTTGCTGCTTTGTTAGTTGATTTGGAACATACTGTATATTCATTTTAAGACAAGATGGCATCTGGTCCCACAGGCTTTGCTGCCTCTAGTGTTCTCAGACATGTCTTAATAACTCATTGTCAATCAAATTTGTGAGTATCATTCGTTCTCTGGCAGGAGATTGTTTTATATATACTGAAAATATGAAATACATATCAGTGCTTAACTGCTTAAATTGCCTCCATAAATCTCTCATCTCTCCACCTATCGCCCCTCCTTCAAAACAAACCACAAAACATTTAATGGTTCATCATTATCACAAACGTACAGTGACATTTTTTTGGCAGACAGTTCTGCAAAATATTGCCATACCCAAGCACAGTCCCTGATTAATACAAGAAGTAGTCCACTGAGACTGCATGCAAGTCGCCATGTTTTGGTGCCATTTCAAAGTCCAGTCCGGTCCATGCTCTTCATCTTCCGGAGCGGCGACCAATCCAGGCGAGCCCCAGGCTGCTGCAGGGCCTCCATCTGTCACCTCCCTCCTGATCGTCCAGCGAACCATCATCCCTTTCCTCACCTGGCCACCTTCAGTTTTTGTGCCCCAGGGGCTCCTCCCAAAGCCGACCTTCAGGGCATGGAAAGTAAGATCCAGGTTCTCTTACCGGCCCTTGCTCTTTGCTCCGCCGCCTCCGGCTCTCTCCGGTCCTCGGGAGACGAACATGGGCCAGCTCGGCGGCTTCCCGCTACAAGCCCCAGCCCATTGTACATGCCTTCTGGCATCCTTGTTCAAACTTGTGGTCAATATCGTAACACTCCATGTGGCTCAGTGTCAAATTTGACAACACTGCAATGAAGTGGCTTTGGGTCGATTAACCGTAGTAGAGGCGCTATAAGCCTGCTGGTTGTTGTCAAAATGATCATGCACAGAGAGGTGATAGCTATATAGATTTTAAACACACATGCCACTGTTTAACTGCAAAATTCTTTGACTCTGGGCTCAAAATTATCCTTGAATAAATAGTTGGTATGCCAGAAATGCCTGCTAAATAAATGTTTTGCAAAAAGAGACCCATCATTTATTTCAATTGACTTCCAAAACTCACTTTCTCCATTTGAACAGATTTCACTCAAAGGGAATTTTTTGTTCAACATATATTTTGGATCCCACACTTTGTGTATTTTCACAGCATCAGAGATACCGATGGACAATTTAAGTCATGCAAAGCACAAAAGTACAGTGTTTTCCCCGGATCAAAAGACCCTTCAACAGCAAACGGAGAAAGAAGTTCTCAAATCAAAGATAGCAATCCATAATATTCCTCACTGTTCATCTATATACGGTGGAAACACAATGGGTGCAGTGTTCAAGGAATTTAATACAGATGCATCATAGCAGATAAAAAGGCAGAATGTAGAAACAAGGAACTGCAGAAGCTGGTTTAAAAAATGGATACAAAGTGCTGGAGTAACTCAGCGGGTCAGGCAGCAAGGCTGGAGAACATGGATATGTGATGTTTCAAGTCGGGTCTCTTCTTCATTCTGAAGAAGAATCCAACCCGAAGCATCACCTTCCATGTTCTCCTGAGATGCTGTCTGGCTCGATGAGTAACTTCAGCACTTTGTGTTCTTTGTTTTAAGATAAAAAAGCATGGAGCTCATGTAGGTAGATGACAATGGGTGAATGACTGTGGGCACCACAACAAGCCTGATCAGCAGCTCAACCAACTGGAGTCACTGGATTGAGACCAGAAGCAGATTCCTGAGGTTTCAATCTATTTCATAAAGGTTCAGAGAAATCTTTGCACAATAACTCCAGCAACATTTACCACTCACATCCCCAAGCAATGGGTCATCTAGATATTATTACAATGACACTTTGTGGGAGTTTGCGGTGTGCAACTTTAGACTTTAGAGATACAGCGTGGAAACAGGCCCTTCGGCCCACCGAGTCTGCGCCGACCAACGATAACCTCGTACACTAGCACTATCTTACACACTAGGGACAATTTACAATTAACAGAAGCCAATTAACCAACACTCTTTGGAGAGTGGGAGCAAACAGGAGCACCTGGAAAAAACCCACGCGGTCACAGGGAGAACGTACAAACTGCATACAAAAAGCACCCGTGGTCAGGATCAAACCCGGGTCTCTGGCGCTTTGAGGCAGCAACTACACCTCTGCGCCACTGTGCCACTAGACTATTGCGTTTCTGACGTTGGTAACTATGTTTCTTTGGGACGTCCAGTTCATGCAAACATTTCTTTTGTAGACCTGGCCTGTTCAGCGAAAGTGCTATAAATGAATCAGTTTTATCTAATTCACGTCCACAGGGACCAAACGGTGGCACCAGCTCTCTGGATAGTTATAGTTTTAGACACATGATATCTCAAGCAATTTACATCGATGATACACAAAGTCAGAAATGTTATATTAGGTTAAGTGTAAAGCATCGGTTCAATGAGGAAATATTTGCCTGCAAATAATATGAGCAAACCCTCTGTCTTCTCCACATCCTGTCTGACCCATCCCATCCAAGGTCACTTACAATAAGTGCTACTTGTTTCTTTGCTGAATCTTAATTGCGAATTATGAAAAAAAAAATCAATAAATATCAACCATTCAAATAACTTACTATTTTTATCCAGGCATATTTACTTCACGAGCAAATCCATACACTTTCTGGTTCGATAGCAAGATGCAAATCTTTTGTTGTAGTGTTAAGAGGTTTTAGAAACATAGAAAATAGGTGCAGGAGTAGGCCATTCGGCCCTTCGAGCCTGCACCGCCATTCAATATGATCATGGCTGATCATCCAGCTCAGTAACCTGTACCTGCCTTCTCTCCATACCCCCTGATCCCTTTAGCCATAAGGGCCACATCTAACTCCCTCTTAAATATAGCCAATTAACTGGCCTCAACTACCTTCTGCGGCAGACTTTTGTCGACATTCCTTTCTGCTCTGGTAAAAAGGACAAGGCAGGATTTTTGGATATGGAGTTGAAATATCCTTAGCAGCGGCTGAGAAGAGCAATATCAAAACCACACTTGCAGTGTGAAAGGATGATAATTTCGAAGCAATTGAATTAATGTAGCACAAATGTAGACATTTGGCTGGATTTCCTAACAAAATGCATGATAGTACGTTGTACAAATGAGGTAAAGTAGAGTGTGGTTTGGAGGCTTGCATCAGTATATTACATTGCCTCAGAAGAATATCTCAAGTAAAAACAGAACGGGCTCATGTCAGGATGGAGAAGTCAATTGTAATATCCAGAACTGTAATTTCCACCCTCACCTCACTACCATCGTCTTTCTCCACAACTTTTTTGATTGCTAACTTTTCTCAATTCTGATTAAAGGTCAGCAATCCAAAGCAATCAGTCTGAAGAAGGGTTCCGATGCGAAACGTCACCTATACTTTATTGTCACGTGTGACAAGGCACAGTGAAATTCTTTGCTTGCATACCCAAGGTATGCAAATAATGGCTACCTATTGAGCTGACAAAGTTACAAAGTCAGCTCCTCCTTTGTTCTCTCCCCGTCATGGCGGTCCCCCCACGCCAGGTCCTCCATTGATCTACTCCTCCCTCCCCCTCACGCCGGGTCCTCCATTGATCTACCTCCCCCTCATGGCGGTCTGTCCACGCCGGGTCCTCCATTGATCTATCTCCCCCTCATGGCGGTCTGCCCATGCCAGGTCTTCCATTGATCTACCTCCCCCTCACGGCGGTCCCCCCATGCTGTGTCCCGCCTATCCATGTTTTCCAGAAATACTGCCTGATCTGTTGAGTTACTCCAGCACTTTCTGCTCTAATCTGAAGCGCTAACTGTTTCTCTCCACAGTTGCTGGTTGACATTCTAAGTATTTCCAGAATTTTCTGTTATTATTTCAGATTCTTTGTATTCAAATCTTGCACCACAGGTAATCAGATGAAAATGCAATTCAGTTTCAGATTGAGATCCAAAACTGGGTCTAGGTCTTTTCCCAACGGTAGGGGAGTATAAAAGGAGAAGGCACAGGGTTTAAGGTGAGAGAGGAATGATTTCAAGGGAAGGGTGGTGGGTATATGAAACAGATATATGGGCAGGAATGGTTTGGAGGAACATGGCCAAGTTTGGACAAATGGGAATGCCTCAGTAGGGGAATCGAGAACCAGAGGACAAAGGTTTAAGGTGAGGGGAGAACAATGTAATAGGAACCTGAAGGGCAACTTTTTTACACAACGGGTAGTATGGAAATGGAACGAGCTGCCAGAGGTAGTTGAGGCAGGTATTATCAAAATATTTAAGAAAGATTTCGACAGGTACATTGACAGAATAGGTTTTGAGGGATATGGGCCAAATGCAGGTATATGGTGCTAGTGTAGATGGGGCATGTTGATCAGCATGGGCAAGTTGGGCCGAATGGGTGTTTCCATGCTGTATGACTCTCAGGTATGCAACTGAATAATTTTCTTTCCAATTTCCATTGCCTTTTGCTTTTGTGCTATCTATAAATGCAGATCAGATACTTGATCTGCATACATCACTGCTGCTCCATACAATGGATTTATTCTTTGGTCTTTAAGTAAGCCATCACAAGCATCTTGAATCAAATTGCTTGCGATTTTTACTTTTTGAAAAAATCTTTTAACATGAAACTAAATATAACACCATTCAGGTTCAAAAACTGATGGGGTCAACACAGATCAACTTCCTTTTATGAAAAGCCATATTAAATGCCTTCCCAGACACTTAACACTCCATCACACTAAAGCAACACAATTAATAAAGACAAGATCAATGCTCATAATCCACTTTGGTCTTCCTCCTTAATAATAAATGGTGACAATCATTTCAGAAATATATTTCCCCTCCAAAAGGAAAAAAAAATCACCTTCCATTCCTCTTTGTGATGTAAAACATCTGAAAGTGCGCTGCACAGTTGGGAATTAGTGAAATCGATAACTATTGCAAAGCCAGAAGAAAAAAATCATATAATTTACTGAATATTGAAACGCTGTCATAAAGAAGTGGTCACTCGATTACCCATGTGCATATTGTTCAAAAGCCATGAAAGTTGCAGCAGATTTCTACCTCCCAGGACAGGGACTTGTCAAATGCAAGTTAGAGGCCTGACTATAAAGTAGGGAAGTCTGAATGGTTTTGCCCCCTGTGGCCAACATTGTGTTGACAGTATTTGATTTAGTGTTTGAAATGCATTTCATATGCCAGCCAGCAAGAGAATAGGGAAGAGATGCAGAAACAAAAAAAAAAACAAGATCAGGAACATTAGAACTTCATCTTTTTGTCACTGAGGGACATTGCATTTGTGCGTGGCCCGGGATTGTAAAATGAAAAATAGATAAGAACAAACTGCTTTGAAACACTCACAACATGTACAACAAGAATCTTCAGAAATCATATAAAAAGAGCCGTTAAAAATAACAAATGAACTTTGAATTGCCTCGCTTCAGAGAACTCCCATATGTTTTTAGGTCTGCTCAGAGACACAGCTTCTGTGGATTAATAGAAATCGTGCAATGCTTTTCTTTCCCATTGAGATCTGTACCAAATCAAGGCTGAAAGCTTTGGGCAGATGGATGCAAATGGAAATCATCATGTCAAAATCAAAATATAAATTAATATTGCGATGGAAGTATGTGAATGCTTCCCCTCAATTTTACCTTCTATTGATTGCATTGCTTCCCCCTCCCAACCCCCGATCCCCCTCTTCACTCTCTCCCTCGGTTTTATTCTGAGCAGGCACTGGGGACTTCATGCTTTATTTCTATACATGTAAAACAAAACAAACTGAACAGCTGGAAGAGTGGATGTCTCTTAAACCCGACCTATTTAGGAAATAGGGTCTCTGAAGAAGGGTCTCAACCCGAAACGTCACCCATTCCCTCTCTCCAGAGATGCTGTCTGTCCCGCTGAGTTACTCCAGCATTTTGTGTCTACCTTCTATTTACGAAAGCATCAGCGATCGCTATCTTTGCTGCCAGCCATTTCATTCAGCAATAGAGGCACTACTGTTGCACTCGTTGCCTGGCTTGGAATCAGTCATTGTATTAAAGCACAAGAATAAAAATTCATACCAAGGACTAAATGTCTGACCCACAGGAGCATCCTATGATTTTCAGGTTTTCAAAGTGAGATAAAGCTGGAGAAAACATCAGGAAAACTAAACGCAGTTTGAGTGACTGTTTTGTAGAACAACTTCATGCAGTCAGCAACTCATAGTCATAGAGTCATACAGTGTAGAAACAGGCTCTTTAGCCCGACTTGCCCACACCGACCAATCAGGGCCGTCTTAACGCATGGGCCTGATGGGCACTTGCCCGGGGGCCCACGAGCATAGGGGCCCCATGCTGATCTGTGTATGTTAAGTGACTTGCAATAAATAAATACTACTTTAAAAATGTAGGTTCAATAAGTGCTTTTTTCGCGACATTTTCGGTCACTAAGTGCTTCTCACAGCGATCTGTAAGTGCTTTTCGCAACAATGTAGCACCCTAAGTCCATCGCTAAGTGCTTTTCGGTAAGTGCTTTTCGCCGGCACGACAGGGGGGGGGGCTGGTAGGGAAAGGGGGGTGGGGGAGAGTAACGGTAGGGGCCCCAGTACACTGCTTTGCCTGGGGGCCCATAATGCTGTAAAAACGGCCCTGCGACCAATATGTCGCATCTGCACTCGTCCCACTTGCCTGCATTTGGCTTATATCCCTCTAAACCTGTTCCATCCATGCACGTGTCTGATTGCTTATAAAATGTTGCAATAGTCCCTGCTTCAAATACCTCCTCCGACAGCTCGTTTCATACACCCACCACCCATTAAGTGAAAATGTTACCCCTCAGATTCCTATAAAATCTTTTCCCTCTTCACAAACCTATAACCTCTGGTTCTCGGTTCCCACACTCTGGGCAAAAAGTGTGAACCTGAATTCTAACTGCCTGTCACTATAATTTCCCTTTCCATTCCCACCCTGACTCATTGACTTCACCTCCTGCTCTGTTCCAACAAAATTCAACCTAAACTCTGTGATTATCTCATCTTTGAGCGAGGTACATTATATTCATAAAAGTGCTGGAGTAACCCAGCGGATCAGGCAACAACTCTGGAGAACATGGACTGAGTGACGTTTCTGATTGGGACCCTTCTTCAGGCCTAAACTTGTTGTGGATGGGTGAATTACTGTCACATGGTTTAATTCTCTCCACTTTCCATCCAAACGTACTGACATGAGAAAGTTCTGACAAGGATCAATCCAACTGCTCGGTCAAACTGCCCCAACTGTGTCATAGAGTCATGGAGTGTCATAGAGTGGTACAGTGTGTAAACAGGCCCTTCAGCTCAACTTGCCCACACCGGCCAACATGTCCCAATGACACTCGTCCCATCTGCCTGGGTTTGGTCCATTTCCCTCCAAACCTGTTCTATCCATGTACCTGTCTAACTGTTTCTTAAACGTTGCGATAGTCCCAACCTCAACTACCTTCTCTGGCAGCTTTTTCCATACACCCACCACCCTTTGTGTGAAAAGGTTACCCCTCAGATTCCTATTGAATTTTTTCCCCATCACCTTAAAAATGTCAACGTCATTGTCAATGTACGCAAAACTCCACAATAGCCTGGCCTGCTACGAGCTTGTTTTCAACTTCAGGAAGCATGGTGGATCACAGGTCCCAATGTGCCCTGGTGGAAATGGCTGAGAGCTTCAAGTTCCTTGTTGTAAACATCACCAACGATCTGTCGTGAACCAACCACGTTGAAGCAAAGCAGCCGAGAAGGCACACCAACGCCTCTAATTCCTCAGGGCACTGAGGGAGTTCAGCATGTCCCCAACGACCCGTAAACAAACTTCTACAGATACACCGCAGAATGCACACTGTCAGGTAGTATCACAGCTTGGTTTGGGAACAGCTCTGCCCAAGACTGCAAGAAATTGCAGAGTTGTGGGTGTAGTCCGGTCCATCACACGGACCAGAATCGCCACCAGTGACCCCATCTAGACTTCAAGCTGCCTCAGAAAAGCAGCCACCACAATCAAAGATTTGTCCCACCCTAGTCATAGAGCCATAGAGTCATAGAGTGATACAGTGTGGAAACAGGCCCTTTGGCCCAACTTGCCCACACCGGCCAACAGTCATTCCTACTTCTCCCCGATCCTGTAGGGCAGAAGATACAGAAGCTTGAAAGCGCGTATAACCAGACGCAGGAACAGCTTCTTACTCTCTTTTACAAGATGTCCAGATGGTCCTTCCATAAGTGAGGGCACTGTCCGATTCACCTCTACCCCATTGCGGACATTGAACTTTGTCACTGGAACTCATGCACTACAATGCTGAGAAGTATATTCTGCTCTCTGCAGCCTCCCTCTTGCTTTATCTAATGTGTTTGAGAGTGGCATGCTTGTATTCATGTATAATATTATTTTAGTTTAGTTTAGAGATACAGCATGGAAACAAGCCTTTCAGCCCACCGAGTCCACGCCGACCAGCAACCACCCATACACTAGTTCTATCCTACACACTAGGGACAATTTAAAGAACCCAATTAACCTACAAATCTGCATGTCTTTGGAAAGTGGGACGAAACCAGAGCACCCGAAGAAAACCCACGTTGTCACATGGAGATAGTACAAATCCCAGGCAGCACCAGTCAGGATTGAACTCGGATTTCTGGCACTGAAAGGCAGCAATTCTACCCCTGTGCCACCCCAATCTAATCTGACTGGATCGCATACAAAACACAGCTTTTCACTGTATGCCAGTACATGTGACAATAACAAACCTAAACTTAAACAGAGATGGAGTGGAAACAAGTCATCCTTGTCAGTAGGGACTGCTTAAGACGAAGAAGGTTACCCATTGACAACTCACTCAGACACCTATTCTTCATGTCCAGGCTATGACAGTGGCTGTTTATTGAATTGCTTTATGACTGATTTTATATTAAATCATTGCTCCTGATATAATAATGATTGCTGAAAAGCATAGATACTTTTTAACCTTCATACAGTTTATCATGGCAATCTCAAGTCAAGTCAAGTCGAGTCAAGTCAACTTTATTTGTCACATACATATACAAGATGTGCAGTGAAATGAAAGTGGCAACGCCTGCGGATTGTGCAAAAACTGCAAAACAGAATAGAAAAAAAAAATTAACACAAAAAATAAATTAATACAGTAAATTAAATTAGTCCCTGGTGATATGAGAGTTAACAGTCCTGATGGCCTGTGGGAAGAAACTCCGTCTCATCCTCTCTGTTTTCACAGCGTGACAGCGGAGGCGTTTGCCTGACCTTATCAGCTGGAACAGTCCGTTGCTGGGGTGGTAGGGGTCCCCCATAATGTTGCTGGCTCTGGATCTGCACCTCCTGATGTATAGGTCCTGCAGGGGGGCAAGTGTAGATCCCATAGTGCGTTCAGCCGAACACACTACTCTCCCCAGAGCCTTCCTGTCCTGGGCAGAGCTATTCCCAAACCAGATTGTGATGTTTCTGGACAAGATGCTTTCTACAGCCCCATAGTAGAAGCACTGAAGGATCCTCAGAGAGACTCTGAATTTCCTCAACTGTCTGAGGTGGTAAAAGCGATGCCTTGCCTTACTCACCAGTGCGGCAATGTGTGTTGTCCATGTCAGATCCTCTGTGATGTGGACTCCCAGGTATTTAAAGCTGCTCACCCTATCCACAGTAATCCCATTTATCTCCAGTGGCGTGTACGTCCTCTGATGTTGAGCCCTTCTAAAGTCTACAATCAGCTCCTTAGTTTTTGTGACATTGAAGAGGAGGCTGCTGTCCTGACACCAGAGTGCCAGATCAGCCACCTCCTCCCGGTAGGCCTTCTCCTCGTTATCAGAGAACAGGCTCACCACCACAGTGTCGTCAGCAAACTTGATGATGGAGTTGGAGCTGAACCTGGCCACACAGTCATGTGTGTACTGGGAGTACAGTAGGGGGCTAAGGACACAACCCTGGGGGTATCCTGTGTTCAGGGTGAGGGGGTTAGATGTATGTCTCCCCATCTTGACCACTTGGGGCCTGGCAGTGAGAAAGTCCAGGACCCAGGCACACAGGGGAGTGTTAAGCCCCAGTTCCAGCAGCTTCTCAGCCAGTCTGGTGGGGACTATTATGTTGAAACCTGAACTAAAATCAATGAACAGCATCCTCACATAGCTCCCCCTCTGGCTGTCAAGATGAGAGAGAGCAGTGTGCAGAACCTGGGAGACCGCATCATCCGTGGATCTGTTCAGACGGTATGCGAACTGCAGTGGGTCCATATTGCGAGGGAGGAAGGCACAGATATGGTTCTTGATCAGCCTCTCGAAGCATTTCATGACCACCGAGTTGAGGGCCACCGGTCGGTAGTCATTCAAACAAGCTTGAGAGGCATTCTTTGGCACTGGTACGATGAGTGATCTTTTGAAGCTTGCAGGGACCACGGACTTGGCCAAGGACAGGTTGAATATTGTGGTGAGTACTGGAGCAAGCTGAGTGGCACAAGACTTTAGTACTCGCCCAGATATACCATCTGGGCACAAGACTTTAGTACTCGCCCAGATATACCATCTGGGCCTCCAGCTTTCCTCGTGTTCACACGTGTCAGAGCCTCACGTCATGCTCGGACACCGAGAATGTGTGCACATCCCCAGCAGTGGATCCCCCTCCAGCCTCACTAGACAGCGCGCTGGCGGTGTTGTTTTTAGACGGCGAGCTAGGGGTAATGTTGCCCGTCTCGAGTCGTGCGTAGAAGGAGTTCAAGTCATCAGCTAGGGAGGTGCCGGCACTTCCGGTTGAGGGGGGGCTGCACCGGTAGTTAGTTATAGTCCGTAGCCCCTGCCAAAGGCACCTGGTGTCCTGCTGCTCAATCTGCGACTCCATCCTGTCCCTGTACCTCCTTTTTGCGTCCTTCACCACCCTTCGCAGTCGGTAGGACTCTACCTTGTAGTCGTCCATATTTGCTGGATGCCAGGGAGTACTTCTTTTGTCAGTTGGGGAGCAGTCCAGTGATTTTTCTAAGAAGTTAGATAAGTCACAAATAAAGAATTGCTTACACTTTTCTTTACATCCAAGCCGCATATTGTAATTTGCTGAGGGACCGAAGCTTCCAGATTTGTTTTTCAAAAAATAAACTTTATTTCAGAACAATAAAAAAATATATACAAAGCAAAAATCGTACTGCCTTACAGCGCCAGAGACCGAGTTCGATTTTGACTATGGGTGCTTGTCTTTATGGAGTTTATATATTCTTCCCGTGACCTGTGTGGGTTTTCTTCGGAATCTCCGGTTTCCTCCCACACTTCAAAGACGTACAGGTTTGTAGGTTAATTGGCTTGGTATAGTTGTAACTTGTCCCTAGTGTTTGTAGGATAGTGTAAGTGTGCGGGGATCGCTAGTCGGCGCGGACTCCGTGGGCCAAAGGGCCTGTTTCCACGCTGCATCTCTAAACTCCTAACCAAAACTAAAGTACAGAAATTCCTCTGACATTCTCAGCACCTATACATACATTCATCATTCATTAGTGTTATATTCAGGAGTGTTTACAAACAATCCTTGTACCAAGCACCTTTGCCTTTCATGTGGGCCCCTGGGGTGATATCCCTTCGCTTGTCTGAGGGGCACCTCCACCAGACCCTGCCCCCCCCCCAATGTCCAGCCACATTGAAGGACCCTAGACTGTGGTCCTCCCCCACTGAGCCATTGTCTTTTCTAATAAGTTATAGATGTGACAGTAGTCTACCAATTTATTTACATAATCAGGAGGTGGTTTTGTCTGTCAAATAAGTATCGGGCCAATCCGTACATTTAGTTCGGACTTCACTCTCACTTAACAGTGAGCAAATAAGGCTTGGGAACTGGGCACAGCAGAGAGCGAATTTTAAACAGGAATTACCTGTAAACATCTGATTATATGATTTACCCGTATTCTGTAACAAGAAAATGATGTGACCACCCTGGGGGCAAGGAGTACTATATACAGAAGAAATATGAAACACTCGGAAACATTTAGCTACTAAATGAAGGAGAAAATAAGCCATCCGGAAAAAGGAAGATTGATGTTAGAGTGTTGTTGCTCTTTAACAATATTTTAACCTCTTCCTTGACCTATTAAGCACGAACGAACTACCTCAGCAGTGCATGTACAGAGGGGTGGTTTTTTTCTTCTTGTTTTCAGTATGACAGTTATTTTGAGATTGATTGCATAATCGTTGAGCTGATGTTCCATTTTCGAATAAAAGATTTGATTTGGACAAAGGTCTTTCTGGAGACAAGTGTGGGAATAATTCAGTGGGCTGGACCAGAGATACAAGTCAAGTCAAGACAAGTCAACTTTATTTGTCACATACATATACAAGATGTGCAGTGAAATGAAAGTGGCAACGCCTGCGGATTGTGCTAAAACTACAAAACAGAATAGAAAAAAAAAATTAACGCAAAAAATAAATTAATACAGTAAATTAAATTAGTCCCTGGTGATATGAGAGTTAACAGTCCTGATGGCCTGTGGGAAGAAACTCCGTCTCATCCTCTCTGTTTTCACAGCGTGACAGCGGAGGCGTTTGCCTGACCTTATCAGCTGGAACAGTCCGTTGCTGGGGTGGTAGGGGTCCCCCATAATGTTGCTGGGTCTGGATCTGCACCTCCTGATGTATAGGTCCTGCAGGGGGGCAAGTGTAGTTCCCGTAGTGCGTTCAACCGAACGCACTACTCTCCGCAGAGCCTTCCTGTTCTTGATGATCAGCATTGAGTTGGTGGGCTGGAGGGCCTGCTTCCATGCTTTATCGTTCTATGAGTCAAGGAACAGCTCAAGATTCCCAACACCCCAAAGGTGACCAACTTCTCAAATCAGCAACGCCGCCTTCTCTTGCTACGCAGCAGTCTCATTGAACTTCCTTATAGTTGATTAGGAAAATAACTGCAGATGCTGGTGCAAATCGAAGGGTCTCGACCCGAAACGTCACCCATTCCTTCTCTCCTAGACGCTGCCTGACCTGCTGAGTTACTCCAGCATTTTGTGATACCTTCCTGATAGTTGATTAATCACTTCAGAATCTCTTACATTAAATTCACACTAAACTAGTCATCAGTGTGGTGACAGTAGATAAACAGAAATACACATGTTCCCGCAATGAAATGAAATGACCGGTTAATCTGGCCTTTTTTTCTTTTGCTGTTCGGTGCTGACAAAAATGTTTAATGTGGCTTTGAAAACGGAATTCCACCACCAAAACCAGCAGCATTTCAGGCTGCACAGAAATGTATTTGCTTTTCTACCTCTCATGCACTTGTAAAAATATTGACAGAATTTAACACTACCAGTAGTATGCTTGCTGGTGAACATTCTCCAGGAAAGTCATCCACCCAAGATGTAATATTTCTAAAAACGTAGTAGCAATTCTTTTGTTTCCGTTGGGAGGAATTTTGTGGTTAATACATTGGAATCTATTTCAATGCCTCCCACACACAATATTCGTGCTTTCAACAGCAAAGGCACTTAAGTGCTAAAATTCCTATCCTGACCTTTGGGAATCATGGATTCATAAAAGTATACAGCAGTGAAAGAGGCTGGTTCACCCTGCCAAGTTAGAAATTCTAATCAGATAGTTCCCACCTCCTTCAAAACGCAAAGTGCTGGAGGGATTCAGCGGGTCAGGCAGCATCTATGGAAGGAATGTTTCGTTTAAGTTTAGAGGAACAGCATGAAAACAGGCCCATCGACCCACGCCGACCAACAATCACCCCGTATACTAGTTCTATCCTACACTCTGGGGACAATTTACAGAAGCCAATTAACCTACAAACCAGCACGTTTTTGGAATGTGGGAAGGAAAGACACATGGTCGCAGGGAGAATGTGCAAAGTCTGTACAGACAGCACCTGTAGTCAGCACCCAAGTCTCTGGCGCTGTAAGGCAGCAGCTCTATTGTTGCACCACCACGCCACCCACAGGAATATGTACAGGAGACTTTGAAGAAGTTCTCCTCCTCTCTCTCTGATGGTTGTTCTGTGAGACCCTATCTCCCTCTGTGAATCCTGCTGCATCTTTCAATGACCCAATTAGCCTTGGTGAGTGCCCCCTGACTGCGTAGGGATGGAGATGAGGGCAACAGTCACGGAGACACAGGAACTACAGATGCTGGAAATATTTAGCAAAGCATCTAATGCTGGAGGAACTCAGTGGGTCAGGCAGCATCTGTGGAAGGAATGGATAGGCAACATCTCAGGTCAGGACCCTTCTCTCCGGAGAAGGCCCCCAACATGAAACGTCACCTCCCATTCCTCCAACGATGTTACCTGACCCGCTGAGTTCCTCCAGCATTTTGTGTTTTGCTCACAATTGGAGCATCTGCAGTTTTATGCAGCATATGCAAACCCAGTGCCTTGTTAGTGGTCTACAGACAATGATATATAGGCACAGGCCCTACAAATGCTCAAATAAGTATTTAAATATAATAAAGATAGCTGCCTCCACCACCCTTTCAGGTAATGTATTCTGTACTGTCCACTACCCTAGGATGACAAAATCCTCAACTACCAACCCACCAACACTCTTAATATCTCACTGCAAGTTTTTTCATAGTCATAGAGCCATACAACATAGAAACAGGCCCTTCAGACCAACTCATCCATGTCGACCAAGATTCCCCATCTAACGCTGTCCCATTCCCCTTGCTTGCCCCATATCTCTAGACGTTTCCAAGCCGTGTATCTATCCAAGTGTCTTTTAAATGTTTCTGTTATATTATCTTCCTCAGCTACCTCCTCTGGTACCTCATTCCGTACACTCACTCCATTTACCATGTGTGGGCCATGTCATTTGCATGCCCAACAACACAATGTATGGCGAGTTCAGATCAGGGGAAGGGAATAACGTTTAGTGCAAGGTAAAGTCCAGTAAACTCTGATTAAAGATACCCCTAGAGATTCCAATGAGGCACACACTAATTTTCCATATCTCTTTATGTTTTCCTGGTCTGAGTAGACATATTTGAAGTTATCTATAAAAACTGGATCACTAGTCGTTATGGTATATGTATAGTCACAGAGTCATACAGTGTGGAAACAGGCCCTTCGGAAAACTTGCCCACGCCGCCCAACATGCCCCATGTACACTAGTCCCACCTGCCTGCGTTTGGCCCATATCCCTCTAAACCTATCCTATCCATGTACCTGTCCAAATGTTTTTTAAATGTTGTGATAGTGTCTGCCTCAACCATCTCCTCTGGCAGCAAATTCCATAAAACTACCGCCCTTTGTGTAAAAATGTTCCCTATCAGATTCCTATTAAATCTCTCTCCTCTCTCCTTAAATCTATGAATAAATGAATGAATGAATAAGTTTATTGGCCAAGTATGCGTATACAAGGAATGTGCCTTGGTGCTCCGCCCACAAATGACAACACGAACATACAGTTAACAATTAAGAATAAAGCATAAACACATCAAAACAATAAGGATACACCATTACGGTCTAAACATGTGGGTGAAAATAAACCAGAGCAAAAAAGAGACTACAGACTTTGGTTATTGAGCAGAACTATCACTCGTGGAAAAAAGCTGTTTTTATGTCTGGCTGTGGCTGCTATGACAGTCCGGAGTCGCCTTCCAGAGGGAAGGGCTTCGAAGAGTTTGTGGCCAGCGTGAGAGGGATCAGAGATGATCTTGCCTGCTCGCTTCCTGGCCCTTGCAGTGTGCAGTTCGTCAATGGGGGGAAGGTTGCAGCCAACAACCTTCTCAGCTGTGCGATCAATCCGTTGCAGCCTCCAGATGTCGTGCTTGGTGGCTGAGCCAAACCAGACCATAATGGAGAAAGTGAGGACGGACTCAATGATAGCAGTATAGAATTGGACCACCATTGCCTGTGGCAGATTGTGTTTTTTCAGTTGCCGTAGGAAGTACATCCTCTGTTGGGCCTTTTTGACCGTGGAGTCGATGGTGGCCCCCCCATTTAAGGTCCCTGGAGATGATGGTTCCAAGGAACTTAAATGACTCCACAGATGTGACTATGTTGTTGTTGATGGTGAGTGGGGGGAGGGGAGGGGGATCTCTTCAAAAGTCTACAATTAGTTCCACTGTCTTGAGAGCATTGAGCTCCAGGTTGTTGCGATGGCACCAGGACGCCAGCTGTGTCACTTCCCATCTGTAGGCAGATTCCTCCCCATCCTGGATCAGTCAAATCAGTGTAGTGTCATCCGCAAACTTGAGGAGCTTGACAGAGGAGTCTGTGGAGGTGCAGTCGTTGGTGTAGAGAGAGTGAAGGAGCTCCTATGCTGAGGGTCTGCGGGTCTGAGATGTGCTTTCCCAGCCTCACATGCTGGTTCCTGTCCGTCAGGAAGTTGATGATCCACTGACAGAGGGGTTCAGGCACAGTCAGCTGGGAGAGTTTGTAGTGTAGGAGCTCTGGCACAATGGTGTTAAAAGCAGAGCTAAAGTCCACAAACAGAATCCTGGCATAGGTCCCCTTGTGGTCTAGGTGCTGGAGGATGAAGTGCAGTCCTAGATTGACTGTGTCGTCCACCAATCTATTGGCCCTGTATGCAAACTGCAGGGAATCCAGCAGGGGGTTTGTGATGTTTTTCAGCTGGGCCAGCACAAGTCTTTCAAAGGTCTTCATGACTACAGAGGTAAGTGCGACAGGCCTGTAGTCATTAAGACCAGTGATCCTTGTCTTTTTGGGTACAGGGACAATAGTGGAGACCTTGAAGCAGGCAGGGACAGTGCAGGTTTGCAGGGACTGGTTGAAAATGTCTGTGTAGATCGGTGCCAGTTGTTCGGCACAGAGCTTGAGGGCAGAGGGGGAAACATTGTCCGGTCCTGGAGGTTTCCGGCTTTTCTGTTTTCTGAATAGCCTCTCCACCTCCGCAATTTCTATTGTTAAACTGGAGTTATTCTGTGAGGATGTACACATTGGTGATTGCAGAGGGGTTGGGGGGGGGGGGGGGGGGTTTGGGGGGGGAAGGGCCAGTCTTCGACTCCAGCCAGTCTCTGAGTAGGTGTGAATTGCTGCTTGGGGAGGAGTGGGTGGGGACGGATCCAGTCTTTGAGTACATGTGAAGTGGTGATTGGCGATGGGGGGAGGAGGTCCCAGGGTTATGTTTCTGTTTTTCGAACCTGCTGTAAAACTCGTTCAGGTCGTTGGTCAGCTGGCGATTGTCCAAGGAGCGTGGGGTTTTCCTCTTGTACCTGGTGATTTCTTGCAAGCCCTTCCAAACTGAAGAGGAGTCATTAGCTGAGAACTTGCTCCTCGGCTTCTCAGAGTACCTTTCCTTGGCAGCTCTGATTCCACTTCTCAGCTTGTACTTGGCCTGCCTGTAGAGGTTTGTATCCCCGCTCCTGTAGGCCTCATCTTTAGACTGGCGGAGCTGTCTGAGTTCTGCTGTGAACCAGGGCTTGTTGTTGTTGAACCAGATCCGGGTCTTCGTGGGAATGCAACTGTCCTCGCACAAGCTGACATAGGATGTCACAGTGTCTGTGTACTCATCGAGACTATGTCCTCTAGTTCATGATTCCCCGACTCTGGATATAAGACTTTGCATTTACCCTATCTATTCCCATCATGATCTTATACATCTCTATAAGATCACCCCTTATCCTCCAGCGCTCCAAGGAATAAAATCCTAGCCTGCTCAATCTCTCCCTAAATACCAGGCCCTCGACTCCTGATAGGAAAATGTTAGTGGGATATGCGTCAAATAGGGACAGGTGGGACTAGCATAGATAGAACATCTAGGTCGGCATGGACAAGTTGGGCGGAAGGGCCTGTTTTGCGCTGTTTGACTCAATGAATCCATGGCACCATTTTGTCAAGTGAATCACAGCAGTAACCTCAGTGTTCAGTGGCCTACACACACACCACACATCAATCCCCCACCCACATTGCTGTCAAATATAGGGGTTAATGCAATCCAATTTTCTGCAAGTCACTCACTCAAGTGGTCTTTCAATAGGTAGAATAGGGTTATGATATATTCCTTCGAAACAAACTGCCATAAAAACAGAAAATAACTAATGGAAATCAAAATGTTCAGTGGAGCTCTAAATCCGTTAATATAAAGATCATGCAAAGAATATTTAGAACAATTCTAGGTGTATCAATTGATGTTCAAGGGTAGATTACAAATAAGCTCAAGTTGGTTTATGTCCAGTCAGTTCAAATCAAAAGAGAAACAACATACTTACATCTGAAGCTCATTCCCTTCTCATTTAATGTTTCCTGTAATATAATTCTGATGTCTTTCTTCATTAAAAATAATTGATGTTGGTTTGCTAGATGAACACGTCAAATGCTGTAAAAGTGATTAAGCAGACAGGGCCAACGCTCTCTTGAGTTGAAATGAATTGAATTGAAACAGACCCATCAGCTGATTGAGTCCACGCCGACCACCTGTTCACACCAGTTCTATCTCACCCACGTTCGTGTCCACTCCCTACACACAAAGGGGCAATTTAACCTACAAACCCGCACTTGTTTGAGATATGTGAGGAAATCGGAGCACCCAGAGGAAACCCACACAGTGGTAGAGAGAAACTGTAAACTTTCCAAAGACCGCACCCAACTTCAGGATTGAACCCGGGTGAGGTAGCAGGTCTACCAGCCCCACTGTGCCGCATTAAGAAGAATAAAAGGTGATCTCATGGAAACACATAACGTCTTATAAGTCTTGAAGATTGACACAAAATGCTGGAGTAACTCAGTGGGATAAGCAGCATCTCTGAATGGAAGGAATGGGTGACGTTTCGGGTCGAGACCCTTCTTCAGACTGAGTCTGACCCAAACTTACTCACTAGTACATGGCTATATTATTTTCCAGAGAAGACTGGAGTAGATCGGGAAGTCAGGCGGCAACATCTCTGGAGAACATAGACAGTTGAGACCGTTTGGGTTGGGACCCTTCTGTAGATTGAAAAATGATCCCGTCCCAAAGGGTCACCCATCTATGTTCTCCAGTGATGCTGCCTGACCCGCTGTTACTTTGTCTTCATTGTTGTATCAAATCCCTCTCATGTTATTATTTATTAAATGACAATCTCATTAGGATCCAGACCTGTTACCTCCGTCAACATATTCACCATTATAACTAAATCCTTTTATGACCTTGCATCTTCTTATCTTTACCACCCTCGAGGTCTTGTAACCACAACCTCACCCAGGTCTATCTCTCCTGAACTCTGATTCTGGTCTCAAATGCGTCCTCAGCTACACCTTTGGTTTGGATTTTCTTCCTTTAAATCCATCTCTCGGGCTAGGCTTTTTGTCATTAACTGACATTATTATGTACTGCCTATACCTACTTTTATGCACCTCTGAATATATAATTTAACAGTTCATTTACCAAACTCCAGCAGAAATGGAGCTTTTGGTGTCTTTTATTTCAATGGTACTCTACTGTTTTAAACGTCACTTTAACTCCGGACCCTGAAACTGCTCTATTCGGGTATTCCACAACGCTTGAGAAGCTAGACCATAATGCTCGCACAATCTTGGTTTATGGTATGGTAATTGCCAACAGATGTATTTTGAAACTATGGAAATCAGACTCTGCTCCTCAGTTTGAGACTTGGTTAAGAGAATTAATGGGCATCTTACACGTAGAGAGGTTGAGATATGAATTGTCTGGACACCCTCAAAAGTTCTTCAACATATGGAACCCAGTGCTGCAGCATATTAAGGACAAGTAAAACTATCCCCTCAATGCCACATGCTTTTGTACCTTCTTTGAATCCAGCAGTGAAAATACTGAAATATTTGACTTGTGAAAATTACCTTGCCTCATGTTTTTGTGCTTTTGTCTTTTTTGTCACATTGTAGTTATGTTTTTTTTAAATTTATTTAAATTTATTTATTTGTTTGTTTTTGTTTGTTTGTTTTCATGATTATGTAGGGAAGGGGAGGGATGGGGTTTACTGTTGTTGTTATATGCACTGTAATTAATTAAATTAAAAATTAAAAAAATAAACATGAAAAAAAAAGAAATGGATATACAATGTACTTCACTTGGGGGAATCTTATTGTGAGTCTTGCCTTGGTCACTGATTGCAGAGAATGATATAATAATAATAATAATAATAATATGCCTTTATTGTCATTGTACGAACTGTACAACAAAATTAGAAGTGCTACATCTGAAACAGTGCGACAGTGCAAATCTTTCAAAGACAATCGCACAAACATAGGAACCAACACAACAAGTACCAATATCAATAAAAAACAATAAAAACTAATAAATAATAAATGGGTTTTACACCTAAGATGCTGAAAATATTTTTTAAAAGTGCGACGAAAGTGAGAGTCACATCAAATCAAGTATTTCCATTCACTGTTCTTATGGCCCAGGGAAAGAAACTGTTTTTAAGTCAGTTTGTTCTGGCCCTTAGGCTCCTGTAGCGCCTCCCAGAGGGCAGGAGAGCAAACAGTTCATATCCTGGGAGTGTGCTGTCCTTAATTATATTTCTGGCCCTGTTTAGACAACTCGAGCTGGAGATGTCCTTCAGAGAAGGTAGTGGACAGCCGATAATTTTCTCTGCTGTCTTAATAACCTTCTGGAGGGCCTTCTGGTCTGCAACTGAGCAGCCAGCATACCACACTATGGTGCTGTATGCCAGTACGCTCTCAATGGTGGAGCGGTAGAAGGTCACCAGCAGATTCTCCTTCAGTTTGTTTTTCCGGAGCAATCTTAAAAAGTGCAGTCTCTGCTGTGACTTTTTAACTACCGCTGTAGTATTTGCAGTCCAGGAGAGGTCCTGGGAGATGGTGGTCCCCAGGAACTTGAAGGTGGAGACCCTCAGATGAGGATAAGATTGGTGTTAGCTCCGACACTACTGACTTCCCCTCCGACACTCACTATATTGTATTAAGCTCTTGCCGCCTCCTCTCACAAATGAAGATTGCTCCTTGAGCACAATGGACTTGAGGGGCTGAGCTATCGGGAGAGGTTGGGCAGGCTAAGACTTTATTCCTTGGAGTGCAGGAGGCTGAGAGGTGATCTTATAGAGGTGTAGAAGATCAAGAGGGGAACAGATAGGGCGAATGCACAGAGTGTTTTACCCAGAGTAGGGAAATCAAGAACCAGGGGACATGGACGAGGTGGGCCGAAGGGCCTGTATCCATGCTGTACGATACTATGACTGTGACACCATGACTGTGACAGATCCTACAGTGAGGAATGAAGAAAGAGCTGTTGGTGGGTTGGTAGACAAGGATTTTGTTATGCTAGAGTAGTGGCCAATAAAGAATACATTATCTAAAAGGGTGGTAGAGGCAGTTTCCATGCTGTATGATTCTATGACTCTATGACAATGAACTAGCAGGAATCGGTATATTAGGGTAGAGGAGAGGAAAAATATGTAGTGGATTTGCAAGCATTTTTCTTGAATTTAAATTGCTAGCGGAAACTGCCAATTTAAAATAACCTTTAAAAGCCTGTACTTAATCTAAACAAAAATCACCAGCTGAAATACTCAAAGGAACTGTTGAACAGAATTTAGCTCTCTTTTCATTTAAAAAAAACCCCTGTCTTCTTTGAACGCAATGTCACAGTATAAGCAGTCCAGTGAAGTTCTGTTGTTAAGGGCATGCAAATCTTTGAGACCAATTCCCAGCAGATTTAGCAGGAGCTGCAAACACCCAGCATGTACGGCATGACAGAAAACCAGGATAAAATCACACCTTGTTTGCCCTTCCTGTGACCAAGAGGGAGTTTAAACATGCCAGTTTTCGCATTACTGTAATGGTTTCACAGCTCTTGAGGAGTGTTAGCGTAACACTAAATGATGCGTGACTGCGGGATGCTTTGGCGCTTTGCTGCAGTAAGGAGTCCTTCGCTGCCTTTGTTTCCTCACCATTAACTGCAGCAAAATTAGTTTTCCCCTCCTCTACCCCCATCTGTCTGATCCATTGACCTGATCATCGTTTCATAGTGCCAATTTTTATAAGCCTTCAGGACTTGAGGAGCTCCATCATGCAAGGTTATCACAGCATAAAACAGCCCTTACATTCATATTTAAACCCGATCTTATCAAGAAGTCCAAGAACATACTTGCCATTTAAAGAGAAGCGAGAAGATTAATGTATTTAGCTTGTTAACCATCTACATGCAAATATATTGCCTATCCCCATATGCTTAAGAAACATAATTAGATGTGCCTACAATGCAAAAATAGTACAGGGTGCTTTACTGAGATATTTAAAAAGGTAACTGCTAGGGATGCTTGCAAAGGCTTTGATTTTAAAGGTGGGTGCTTCAAACATTTTGTTTAGTCGGTAGGAAAGATAAACGGGCAGGTTTGAGGGATTATTCTTGTAGTATCAGTTCACAGGAGAACAGCTGTGTCACAGACCAGTTTTTTCCCCCCCTTTTTGCTAATCACTGCATGTGTTTGTAGATGTGTGGACGGAGGAAAATCCGTTAAGAGAATGAATGATTTCTGCACAAAACCTTCGGAACACATTTACATCTCAAACACATGCACTTACGAGGAAATAAAATGAAACCGACCTTTATATCTAAGGAATCCTGGCTGTCTTTAACTGTCTTGCAACGAAAAAAGTTATATGGCTTCAAAGACAGCTGTGAGTAAATATAGTGGAGTAATTATTACCAGCGCATTTTGGATAACATCAGGCTGGTTCCCCGACAGGACGGTGATTTGCTCTTCACCCAGGCAGTGAAGGTGAAAATTACCCCTGCGTCCACAATGTTCTTTGAGCCTAATCTCAGGATAAGCGCTTGGCCATTTAAAGACTAAGATGAGGAAGAATATTCTCTCACAGGGTCATGTATCATTGGAATTCTCTGCAGCAACCGAGTCATTAGGTTTAGTCAAGGCGGAGATAGATCAATTTTTGGACAATAGGGAGATCAAGGGTTATGGGGATCAGGCAGGAAAGTGGAGTTGGGGCCAGAGATCAGATCAGCCATAATCTTACTGAATGGTGGAGCAGGGCTGAGCAGCAGCATGGTCTACTCCTACAATTTTTTATGTTCTTATATCAGCACTCCAGCCCTATGGTCAGGAGGTTATGTTGAAACCCTTTTTTTTTGTTAATTTAAAGGAAATGAGAAAGGCCAGAATTTATTGTCCATCCCGAACTGCCCTTGAGTAGGTCATGTTAAGCTGTATTCTTTGAAATGCCGCAGTATGTTGGGTGAAGCTACTCCCACAATGTTACCATGTTAGGAGTTCCAGTACTCAGATCCAGCAACATCGAAGGACCAGTGATATACTTTCAAGTCCGGATGGTGTGCAACTTGGAAGAAAATTTGTGGGCGGTGGTTTTCCTGTCACATTGGCATTCATGGCCATCTAAGGCAATGCAAGACATGGGTCTGGAAAGCAATGTTAAAGTGTCGTCAGCACATTGCTATAAATTGAACAAATGGTGCATCATGTTTGGCAGAGACCTTGCACGCCGAAGGGCCTGTGGCTGTGTTATACGGTACTATGTTCAAAAATACAATCACATCGCCTCGAGGAAAGAGTCAGTGCACAAAATCTTGACAGGCAATTCATAAATGTAACTTCAATACATTCAAAACTCCGCTGCCCGTCTACTCACACACACCTCGATCCGTGACCATATCACCCCCGTCCTTTATAAACTCCACTGGCTCCCCATCCCCCAGAGAATCCAGTACAAAATCCTCCTCATAACCTACAAAGCCCTCCATAACCTGGCCCCATCCTACCTGACCGACCTCCTCCACAGGCACACTCCCACCTGCACCCTCCGCTCTGCCGCTGCCAATCTCCTATCCCCCCACATCCGGACTAAACTCAGATCCTGGGGGGACAGGGCTTTCTCCATCGCTGCTCCCACCCTATGGAACTCATTACCCCAAACCGTTAGAGACTCCCCCACACTCACCACATTCAAAACATCGCTGAAGTCTCACCTGTTCAGTACTGCCTTCAACCACTGAAGGTCACCTCACCTACTGTCTCCTTTCTCTGTTCATTTATTTATTTACTTATTTATCTATTTATTAATTTCCCTATGTTCTCAAAATCTCTGTAAAGCGTCTTTGAGTATATGAAAAGCGCTATATAAATAAAATGTATTATTATTATTATTATTATAAATTCATGTTTATAAGTTATAGGAGCAGAATTAAGCCATTTGGCCCATCAAGTCTATTCCGCCATTCAATCATGGCTGATCTATCTTTCCCTCTCAACCACTCCATCCAGGCCTTTCTATTCGGTAAGTTTCATTTAGGTTCCCCCTTCATCCTTATTCTGTGCAGGCCTGAGCAAGTCCTTAGATACACCAATAAACCAAGACCTAATCTTCCTTCGCAAAAGATTTTTTTTTTTTTTTTTAGATTTAGAGATACAGCGCGGAAACAGGCCCTTCGGCCCACCGAGTCCGCGCCGCCCAGCGATCCCCGCACATTAACACTATCCTACACACACTAGGGACAATTTTTACATTTACCTAGTCAATTAACCTATATACCTGTACGTCTTTGGAGTGTGGGAGGAAACCGAAGATCTCGGAGAAAACCCACGCAGGTCACGGGGAGAACGTACAAACTCCGTACAGATGGCGCCCATAGTCAGGATCGAACCTGAGTCTCCGGCGCTGCATTCGCTGTAAGGCAGCAACTCTACCGCTGCGCCACCGTGCCACCCACAATATATATGACAGTATTTAGGAAAGAGGTGCCCTGCCTGAAATTTTACTCTTTAACCACCAGGTTCGATCCTGACTACGGGTGATGTTCTGTGCAGAGTTTTTACACTCTCCCAGTGACCACATGGTTTTTCTCTGGGTGCTCTGGTTCCCTCCCACATTCCAAAGACGTGGAGGCTTGTAGGTTAGTTGTCCCTAGTGTCTAGAATGCGAAGATAGACACAAAGTGCTGGAGTATCTCAAAGGGTCAGGCAGCATCTCTGGAGAGAAAAATATGGGTGATGTTTCAGGCCGGGATGCTTTTTCAGACTGTGGTTTAACATGGAACTAGTGAGCGGGTGATCAATGGTCGATGTGGACCCGGTGGGACGAAGGGCCTGTAATCTCTAAACTAAACTAAATCAACAGCACCAAAGACAATTGCTTGCAGTTTGTGGGAGGCTGTGGTACTCAAACCTGGAACTCCATTTCCCCATTACAACTGCGACAAAACTTTAAAAAGCTTCATTGTCTGAGGATGTGACAGGTCCTATAGAAATGCAAGGATTTTCTTTCTAACAATTTCAAGGAAAAGGCTTACTTTTATAGATACATTGATACATAGAAAATAGGTGCAGGAGGGGGCTATTCGGCCCTTCGAGCCAGTACCGCCATATGGCTGATCATCCATAACCAGTACCCCGTTCCCCATATCCCTTGATTCCGCTAGCCTTAAGAGCTCTATCTAACTCTCTTTTGAATGCATCCAGTGAATCGGCCTCCACTGCCTTCTGAGACAGAGAATTCCAAAAATTCACAACTCTCTGGGTGAAAAAGTTTTTCCTCATCTCGGTTCTAAATGGCCTACCCCTTATTCTTAAACTATGGCCCCTGGTTCTGGACTCCCCCCACATCGGAAACATGTTTCCTACATCTAGCATGTCCAATCCCTTAATAATTTTATATGTTTCTATAAGGAGACCAAAACTGCACACAAAACTCCAGGTGTGGTCTCACCAAGGCCCTGTACAACTGCAGAAGGACCTCTTTGCTCCTATACTCAAATCCTCTCGTTATGAAGGCCAACATGCTATTCATTTTCTTCACTGCCTGCTGTACCTGCATGCTAACTTTCAATGACTGATGTACAAGGACACCCAGGTCTCGTTGTACTTCCCCTTTTCCTAATCTGACACCATTCAGATAATAATCTGCCTTCTTGTTCTTACCACCAAAGTGGATAACCTCACATTTATCCACATTATACTGTATCTGCCATGCATCTGCCCACTCACCCAACCTATCCAAGTCACCTTGCATCCTCATAGCATCCTCTTCACAGTTCACACTGCCACCCAGCTTTGTGTCATCTGCAAATTTGCTAATGTTACTCTTAATTCCTTCATCTAAATCATTAATATATATTGTAAATAACTGCAGACCCAGCACCGAGCCTTGCGGCATCCCACCAGTCACTACCTGCCATTCTGAAAAGGACCCTTTAATTCCGACTCTTTGTATCCTGTCTGTCAACCAATTTTCTATCCATGGCAATACCCTACCCCCAATACCATATACTCAAATTTTGCCCACTAATCTGTGGGCAAAATCTGTGGGACCTTATCAAAGGCTTTCTGAAAGTCCAGATACACTACATCCACTGGCTCTCCCTTATCCATTTTACTTGTTACATCCTCAAAAAATTCCAGAAGATTAGTCAAGCAAGATTTCCCCTTCGTAAATCCATGCTGACTTGGACCAATCTGGTTACTGCTATCCAAATGTGCCGCTATTACATCTTTAATAATTGACTCCAGCATCTTCCCCACCACCGATGTCAGCCTAACTGGTCTATAATTCTCTGCTTTCTCTCTTCCTCCTTTCTTAAAAAGTGGGGTAACATTAGCTACCCTCCAATCCAGTGCCTGTCAGGGTCTTGGGGTGTCCAAACATGCTTTGCAGCTAAAAAGAGATATTAAGCAATTGAACTATTCCTATCAGAATTATTTTATGGAAAAAAAATACTTCATATCATATAATTCTGTTCAGGAACGCGGGTGAAGCCTTCTACTAACACACTCATAGAATTTGAAGATTATAAACATTAATGCTTTCATTTGCACCTTCCCAAGGGAAATGCTGGAGGGCATAAAATTGAGAAATCTTCCCATGATTTTGTTTCTAGCTTTGCACAGGTGGACACCTTGTATTATTGTTTTCACTGAGAATATTTTAAACAGATCATTCTTGCTGTTATTGTGCTTCAGCACCAAATAAATTAATCCAGGAACAAACAGAAGTATTTTTTTTCTGGGGAAAGAAAAACAACCCTCATCCATACTCACCTCCCTTTAAAGCAGTGTGCACTCAAAATGCTCTTATTATACAGGCAATCAATAATTTAAGTCTATATTGGTACAATCTGTACTACACAATTGACAAACACCAGACACCTGGACCTTGGCTGGTTTTATGAATACACATGTTTTGTTAAATAGGCAGGAGACTGAAGCAAATGGGGGCTGTCCATGCTCTCTGTTCTAGGCAGCAGTCGTGAAGCCTGCAGCTGATAAGCTGGTAATAGTCCTCCTTTGAGAACCTAGGTTTCTGCGTGCTGATTGCTCATTTATCACACCTGGCAGCCCTGCTGAACTATAATTACTCTTGTGTTATCCTACCTGCTTGTCAACTCCAAGGCAAGCAGCAAGCAGAGGAGCCAAAGTGGAGGCAGATCCACCCCAAGACTCTGCATTGCACATGCAAGGGTTTTTTTTATTGCAAATATCCCGCGACAGAGCCCATTATGTTGTGATTTATTCAGATAATGATCTGTAGGACATGTTAAATAAAGGCGACCAAGTCCAGTGCTGTTTCAGTCGATTTATTTTTTAAAAACCACACACGCACAGCCCATGTTTTTCTAGCTGTTTGAGCCCATTGCAAACAATGGGAACGTTGTTCGTCTTGTTCCCAAAATGTGAGGTGCTGGAAGCCTTTGCTCTTGAGGAGTAGTCATCTTACACTTGTGAGTTGGGGGGCTTTAAATGCTTTGCAGTGTGTGTGACACTCCAACTTGCTTATTGGTGTGTGTAATAAGTTACAGTGTATACCTGGCCATCACCTCTGACACACCAGTGCTGTTTGTACACGCAGGCTCCTACACTTCAATCACTCTTACGCTGGAGGCAAAAAAACACATTTTTATTTTGCTGTTCTATTGGTATTAAAAGAAAGCCTGGCAACAAAAAAAAAAAAGATTTTTAAAAAGGGAAGATTTCTGGAGGAGTGGCAGTCTTTTCTGTCGAAAATAACCTCATCCTAGTTCCTCCTCCCATTGTGGTGTAGATTAAAGTCTGTAATTTAATGAGTATCAGAAAAGGTCTGAGATTACAACACTGAGCTCAACCAGAGGGCTTAAAATCCAAAACCAATCTCTTCCTTTACGTTTCTAACACAGAAGGCTGGATTTGATTTTTTTTTTATAAAGAAAAGTTAATAGGTACAGGCTGAATCCTGATAAATGTATAACTAGTTTGGCTGGAAATGTTATGCTTGGATCAGGATTATTCTTGGATCACTGCAGGCAAAAATAGCCAATTTGCAAACCTTTGTACCACAGCCCATTTAATCATTCATTCAGTAAATTCGATCTGTGTGAAGTTTTGATTTTTGTTCAGTCTCAACAAAACCAACAGGAAATAGTTTGATTGAAGAAAAGGCGCCAAAAAAACACAAAATGACAATGTAAATGTGTGCTTCTTTTTCATTTTAAATGAAATCATTCTATGCTGATATCATAAATGGCTCAAGAGGAGGCTATTTGGTCTATCAAGCTTGTGCCGACAAAAGCAATCCTATCAGCCCCATACCCCGATCTTTTCTAATGGTTCTACAAATTAAACTTTCTCAAGTGCTTATACAATTCATTTTTAAAAGCTCAGTGGATTCTTTCAGTCAGCGAATACCACATCATAACTACTGTTCATGTTGGAAACAAGAAACTGCAGATGCTGGATACCAAGGAAATTCACAAAATGATGGAGTAACTCAGTGGGTTACGCAGGATCCCTGGAGAACATGGATAGGCGATATTTTGGGTCAGGACCCACCCCCATCTCTTTTCCAGCATTGTCCCCCACAGCTATAATCAGTCTGAAGAAAGGTCCCGACCCAAAACGTCACCTATCTGTTTTCTCCAGGGATGCTGCCTGACCCGCTGAGTTATTCGATGCTGTAACTCTAAACAAATCTCAATGAATTAATACAAGTTCCATAAATTGGAATTCCATGTACAAGAACTGAATAAGAATTCTGCACATGAATGAACAAGGAATGGTGCATTCTACGCAATATCCTTTTCATCATTCTCATTCTGAAAGGAAGGAGCTAAGAGCTAGTGATTTTTTTCTGTCTTAGGCATTACTAGCTCACTAGCTCTTAGTGATGGTTCTAAAAGCAGCAGTTCTCAAGGCAAGTTACAGAAGTCGGGCAAGTCGAGTAGTCGCGCTGATTTGGTGCAGCTTTGCCTTTTGAGTGGTAGATCAGAGATGGAAGTAGGTACAATACATTGTCAATGCCTATTTGGAGATTCTGGTGTCATAAGTGAAAGGCGGTGTGGTTGTGTCACGATGCCACAGCCAAATAAAGGTGATGACCCGACTGCAGACTTTAGGACTTACTATGAAAATATCACCGTGGGCTTCACTGGTAGACTCCCTGACAATGACTCAGGTAGAGACATGTCGCTTGACATGCAATGCAGTAAGCCTCCACCTTCCCTGTTCTTGCATCTAGGGCCTATTCAATCTATTCAGCATGCAACATGAACTGCGTTAGAAAAGAAAGCACCGTGCTGGAGTAACTCAACGGGTCAGGCGGTATCGCTGGAGGACATGGATAGGCGGCGTTTCAGGTCGGGACTAATTGTAGTAAGGAAGAGAAAGCTGGAAAAGAGGTGGGGTGGGACAAAACCAGACAAGTGATAGGTTCATACAGGTGAGGGGGAGGGTGGTTTAATGGGCAGATGGGTGGATCAGGGCCAAAGATGAAAAGAAGACATAAGGCTGCAAGATAAGGAGAGAAGTGGAATAAACTGTGAAACCAGAGGAGTGAACTGTGAAGCCAGAGGGGCGACACAGTGGTGCAATGATAGAGTTGCTGCCTTACAGTGCCAGAGACCCAGGTTCTATCCTGATACGGGTGCTGTCCCGTATGGAGTTTGTACATTTTCCCTGTGATCACATGGGCTTTCTCTGGGTGCTCCGGTTTTCTCCCACGCTCCAAAGACTTACAGGTTTGTAGGTAAATTGGCTTCGGTAAGTTGTAAAAATTACCCCTAGTGTGTGTAGGTGAGTATACGGGATGATTGCTGGTCGGCATGGACTTGGTGGGCCGAAAGGTCTGTTTCCGCGCTATATCTCTAAATTCTAACGTCTAGAGGAAGGAATATAGTGACAGAGGAAGGGGGGGGGGGGGTAAGGCTGATTGATCTATTTCCAGGAGTAAACAGCCTCCATATCCAAAATATTCACACAGACATAGTATTTCCCATTGAACAGTTTATCAGAGCTGGATGCTCCGTTTTGAAACTTCTACACAACATGAAAGCCTTGGGCTGCCAGATAAAATTCCCAGTTGGTTTTTAGACAGAAAGCAATGCAGATCTTCACCCCACTAGCATGGGAAAGATTCAAACCCAGACCCAATGAATAAACAATATCTGTACATGAAAGGCAGTGTAACCACTGCACCAGCCAGTTCCCCTCATGGCCATTCTGTATGGTGTGAGGGGTTGGGAATTTAACAGAATGTGGTTGTACCACACTTTTATAAACAACAGATGTGAAGTAAGAACTTCATTCAAGGGTCAAATGGGGTTACCCGCCCAAAGCTCTCAATTTAACAGTGATGCCTTGTATGGGTACAGGAGACAAATTTACAACAGATCAGCGCAGTTAAGAGCTCCAGCTGTTTTCTATCCAATTCCAAAATGGATGACTCATGTTTCCACATTCTAATATAAATACCGTGAGCCAGATTTTGTGGTTGGAATAATGAAGATGCCATCAGTGTTAATATAAAAGAATAAATTCAACAGCATCTTCCGGAGTTTGCACCTGTGCCGTTAAGTAGGAAGATCGGGAAGTTGATGTCCCAGTTTCTCTACTCTGCCTGAGAAGCTTCATTACAACAGTAACAGTGCTTCACGGCACCAGAGACCCGGGTTCGATCCTGGCCTCAGGTGCCTGTCTGCGTGGAGTTTACACGTTCTCCCTGTGACCGCGTGGGTTTTCTTTGGGTGCTCCCGTTGCCTCCCAAATCCCAAAGAGGTTTGTAGGTTAACTGGCCTCTGTAAATTGCCCCTAGTGTGACGGGAGTGGATGCGAAAGAGGGATAACATAGAACTAGTGTGAATGGGTGATCGATGGTCAGAGTGGACTTGGTGGGCTGAAGGGCCTGTTTCCATGCTGTATCTTGAAACTACTAATGTAGTATTTACAAGTATCCAACACTCAATCCCTAGTCTCATCCTGACACAGGAACAGCAGTGGGCCATTCGCTTGCTGCACCATTCAATGAGATGGTCTGCTATCCTCCGCCATCATCTCATGTTATCCTCATAATTGCTTTGGGATTCAAAAATGCAGTTATTTTGGTCCTTAATAGCAGGCAAGTCCAAAGATTGCATAAAGAAAGTTGATGGGCAACTTATTCACACATAGGGTGATGGGTACATGGAATGAGCTGCCAGAGGAGGTAGTTGAGGCAGGTACTATAACAGCATTTAAAAGACACTTGGACTGGTACATGGATAGGAAAGGTTGAGAGGGAAATGGGACAAATGTACTGTAGCAATTGGGACGAGCTGAGGTCATCGGCATGGATGACATTTGCGTCAACCACCCTGCTTCCATGTTATAAGACTCTATGACCATGATTCAGTCCTAAATTGTGAATACCTTACATTCTACAATGATATATGTGTGCATATATATATTGATAGGAAGGGTTTGGAGGGCTTTGGGCCAAATGCAGGCAAATGGGTCTCGCTCAGTAATCCAACATGGTTGGCATGGGCCAAAGGACCTGTTTTCAAGCCGTACAGCTCTTTGAGACAATACAACATTTGGCAGAATGGGAAATATCTACTCTGTTAACATGTTTATGTTTCAAGGAAATCATCCCTCATTCTTCCAATTTAATTGGAAAATAGACCCATTTTATGGAATCTCTTCACAAGGGTGAATGTTCCTTCTCAGGATCATCCAGGTGAACCTGAGCTGCACTCCCTCAAAGACAATTACCTTTCTTAGAGAAGGATTCCCTAAATGTATGCAGTGTGACATATAGTCATGGGAAGATATGGCATGGAACAGGATCTTTGGCCCATCTACTCAACGCTGATCATCAAGCACCCCTTTCGACATTAATCTGACCCTAATCCATTATCACCAGTTTCCCATAATTCGACTCCTATACCCTTCTCCGCCCCTTCTGACTATACAATTGCCCTACACAGTAAGGCAATTTACTGTGGCCAATTTATCCACTAAACTGCAGATTTTCAGGATATGGGAGGAAACTGAAGCACCCAGAGGATATCCACACGGTCACCGGGAAAATGTGCAAACTCCGCATGGACAGCACTGGAAGTCAGATTGAAACCGGTCATTGGAGCTGTGAGGTAGCAGCTCTACCAGCTGCACCACTATGCTGTCCTATGACTTGAAGTAATATTTCTTCACAACTAAGGGGATTGTAATTTATGAATAAAAGCCAATAGACAAATCCTTTCTCCATCGTTTGCAGTACCTGGGCCTTAACTTTCCTTGATTCATGTACGAGGTCTGAATACCAGGCTTTCCCATACTACAAAAATATTCTATGTTTTTCTATGAAATTGGATAATTTCACATTTGTCCATGTTATAATCCAATTGATACCTGGTTTTTTTTTCAATCTATCTATATCCCTTTGCATGTCCTCCTCAGGACACATTCCCATTTCAATCTGTGGCACCAGCAGGCTTTGATGCATTGCACTCTGCTTCCTTATCTAAGCAATTGATAAAGATTGTAAATGGCTGAGATCCTGGCACGGACTGCACTCCTCCACCAACTCTGGCTCGACAACGCAAAAATAATCTATTAATTCACTATTCTCCAAACCCCCTCTATATACGGCAGGGAAAAAAAAGTGCATTCAAATCTTTCCATTTGCAAGAGAAAGCTAAGTCTAAATTACTGTGAAGCAACCTCACTGGCACGGAAAATTTGCTTTTATAAATGAGGATTATTACTCCTCGAGATTTTAATGAAAATGGGAGACATTTTTTTGTTGTTCATTTTGTACATCCTGCTCATTTAACCCCAACTTTTCATCCTTTCTTTTGTAGATGGTTTCACATTGAAATAAATATTCCAATTTACATTCGCTGGTTTAGACTCTGCGCTGCACATTAGCAATTCTTCAGCCTGATTTTACAAGGAGACAAACTGTTATTTGCCTCAGTCTCCAGGGGCAGCAGATATCCTGCAGAGGATGCCAGGGTGAAACAGGTCTCTAATTACAAGTGCAATTGCAAAAGCTCACAGGATGTGTAAGGGCAAATGTAAGGACGATGACTTGTGTAGGGCGGGATTGTCTTATGAGGAAAGGCCTTGGAATTTAAAAGAACGTGATTCAATCGTTTAAGAGGCTTTTAGATAGGCACAGTCATATGCAGGGAAATGGATCATGCACAGGCTGAGATCAGTTTATCTTGGTATCGTGTTCATTTCAGATATTGAGGGCCAAAGGGCCTGTACCTGTGCTGTTTTTTTTAATGTTTGATGTTAAGATTCCTAACGGGTTTGACAGGTTAAATACTGGGAGGTTATTTTCTCTCCTAGAACTGAGGATGAGTTAGCATAGAATCAGAATTAGGAGGCAACCATTTAATACCGAGATGTAGAAGACATTTTTTTATTCAGAGTTGCAAGTCTTTGGAAATTTCTTCTGTCCCAGAAAAGTGTGGAAGCCAAATTTTCAAATATACTCCCTGAGCCTCTAGTTCTCTAAGCTGAAGTAAGGCCTAAGCCCTAGCCTCTAGGAATAAGCCTCTAGTTCATCAATTCAGCACCACCAGGACATCAGACCTTAAAATGAGAATATAAGAAACTGCATATCTGCTTGGGCTGGGATCGGACATCAGATGCTTGGAAGTTGTAAGATGGCACTGGACTGGGGGCGCTTCAGTACTTCCAACATCTGGACCGGACTTTCTACTTTGGACTGTTTTTCTTTTTTTGTAGACGGCACCAAAATATGGCGACTGTGCATTTGTGGTTGTGTAAAAGAATGTCACTGTGCTGTGCATACATGACAATAAAGAACCATTGAATGTGATGATTCTCTGCTTGTTGTTCCAAATAAAACGCATAAACGCCAAACTGACAGCACCGGTAGTCAGGATCGAACCCGGGTGTCTGGCTTTTTAGGCAGTAACTCTACTGCTGCGTCACCGTGTCGCCCAAACACTGTGGACCAAAGGGCCTGTTTATGTGCTGCACAGTTTAATGATCTCTTCGATTGGAGGAGTCTATTCCTGTTCCAAATCCTTATGATTCCCTCATCACTGGGCCAGTGATGGCATTCCCTCATCACTGGGACAAAGGCATGGGTCACCAATACTATGCATTGCTTAGCCTTCCTCATGATGGTTAATTGGAAAACTAAATTAATTTAGCATTTAATTAAACACTCCATCACCCATGTGGCCTCCATATTTTTTCTTAATGTGTGAGTTCTTGTCAAATGTGAGTTCTTGAAAACTGAGGAACTTGTTCAGAAAAGCAGAAATTGCTAAGGAGATCTTGTTCTGATTGACTAGAAACCATGGATTAATTTTCTTTTTCTCTATTTCGAGCTTGTTCTGGGGGCATTTTGCCTTTTAAATCACATCGTACAACTTGAAATTTCAAAGCTATTTTTAAGACATATTGCCTGCCTATAAATGGTTATGGATAAATGAATAATCATCAGACACCAACAACGAGATGCAATGTCAATGGGATGAAGATGGCCAAGCATCTACAATGATGGCACACAATGTTATGGGATGAAAATCAAAAGGCAGCACAGTGGCGCAGCGGGTAGAGCTGTTGCTTTACAGCATCGGAGCCCATGATTTGAACCTGACAATGGGTGCTGTCTGTGCAGTGTTTGTGTGTTCTCCCTGTGACCATGTGGGGTTGCTCTGGTTTCCTCCCGCTTTCTAAAGACGTGCCTGTTTCTAGATTAATTGGCTTTTGTAAATAGTCCCCAATGTGTAGGATGCAAAAGTGGGATAACATAGAACTAGTGGACGGGTGATCAATGGTTGACATGGACTCAGTGGGCAGAAGGGCCTGTTGCCATGCTGTATCTCTAAACTAAACTAAAATGGCCTTGTCAAGTTTGGTTCTCAGTCCCCAGATGGCACTTAGATTAGTTTTGTTTAGAGATACAGTGCAGAAACAGGCCCTTCAGCCCACCGAGTTCATGCCGACCAGTGATCCCAGCACTATCCTAGTCAATTTCAAGTCAATTTTTATTTGTATAGCACATTTAAAAACAACCCACGTTGACCAAAGTGCTGTACATCTGAACATCCTACAATGGGCGGCACGGTAGCGCAGCGGTAGAGTTGCTGCTTTACAGCGAATGCAGCGCCGGAGACTCAGGTTCGATCCTGACTACGGGTGCTGCACTGTAAGGAGTTTGTACGTTCTCCCCGTGACCTGCGTGGGTTTACTCCGAGATCTTCGGTTTCCTCCCTCACTCCAAAGACGTACAGGTATGTAGGTTAATTGGCTGGGTAAATGTAAAAATTGTCCCTAGTGGGTGTAGGATAGTGTTAATGTACGGGGATCACTGGGCGGCACGGACTTGGAGGGCCGAAAAGGCCTGTTTCCGGCTGTATGTATATGATGATGATGATGACTAGGGACAATTTACAGAAGCCAATTAACCTCCAATCGTGTGTAGGAAGGAACTGTGGATGCTGGTTTAAACCAACCTTCTTCAGAAGAAGGGTCTCGACCTGAAACATCACCTATTCATTTTCTCCAGAGATGCTGTCTGACCCGCTGAGTTATTCCAGCTTTTTGTGTCAACCTACAAACCTGTATATGTTTGGAATGTGGGAGGAAACCAGAGCATCCGGGGAACACCCAAGCGGTCAGAGGGAGAACGTACAAACTCCATACAGACAGCGCCCGTAGTTAGGATCAAACCCGGGTCTCTGGCACCGTAAGGCAGCAACTCAACCGTTGCACCACTATGCCATTCGGCACTGTGAACAATCCTTTTCCCCAAATGTAGAGCACAGGTTATATCAAACTTGTTTTTTATTGTAAAACGTCAACATATAATGAGAGCTCCGTGATCCCAAACATCCTAACCATTATAAGACTGGCTACAACCCTTGTCCAGCCTTATGCAGGACACTGTTCAAGGGAGGGCTAACTTTCCACTTGTGTATTTAATAAGTAATTATATTCATAAAGTATTCATCAATCCTTCAAGTCGAAGGAAGAAAAATGTACCAGACATAATTGCCTTGAACGTTTCATATCAAAATAATTACTGATGTTAATTGTTTTCCCCCCTCTTATGCCGATATTACACAATTTTTTTCCATGGGCGCGGTGGGGGAATCTAAAGATCGAAAAAAACACAAAACAAGAATCTCAACATCAGCCTGTTTGTCACAATGTCTAAGATGGACTTCGAAAGAAATATGTTGATTATATTTGTGTGCTGAATCTTCACCTTGGGCCACCATCCCCTCTGACACACACTAACCTTTGACCTACTGAAACAACCCAGTCGCACAATAATGTTGTGAATGGAACAAATTACATGGACTTGTCGTTGTCTGGCCAAAGTTAATCTGTGTCAACTCCAATCTCAGGAGAAAGCAGCATAACCTTTCCATGTCCTCCAAAGAACAACTCGTATGTTATTTCCACAGGAGCACATTTATCCTGGATTTCCATTTGCTATTACGATGCTCTGTAATGTGAGTGCATGCACATTAAGTCTTGCAATTTAAGCTTCCATTTCCAAACCATGTTTAACAAATTTTTCCCCTTTAGCTTGCATTTACCTTCTCTCCTCTTTCTCTACCAGCTGCGCCACTGTGCCACCCTGTGTATTGTAAAAACTGGGAAGGTCTAATTTAGTTTGGATCAATCTGATCTGAACTGAATTTGATCTCCTGTGTAAATGGGATATCTGAGCAAAACTGCGCAATCAATACCAAATTTGGGACTCTTTCATGCAGAGGAGTCAATTCTGCAGAGAAATGGTTTGAAACAAATAGAATTTGTGTGATTAATAACCTGAGCCAGGACTGGGAAGGAAAAGAGAGAGATTTTCATAACATTGCTCTCAATTCAAACAGTGGTTCCAGAGGTGAAAGGATAATATTTCAATCCACTGCTAATTTCCTCTGTCATATCCTATCTCGTCATCTCCAGTGGAGATTTCCAATTTTGCCGTCTCACCCCCACACCCCACATGATCTATTTTGCTGCTCCTTTTAGTAACTCCATCGAATTGTTTGTGAAAGTTAATTGACTGTGTGAACTATCAACTCACTTTCTCGACCCAATGATCACTGCTGATGGCTGATTAGAGGGAAAAGCAAGAGGAACTGAAATAAGAGCTGAAATAGTCTCAGTCTATTCACAGCTTGGCTGATTGTGAATCCCATTTATAATGAGGTAGCATTCCTCTAAGTTGAACCATTTCCTGGATCGAGGAATGTGGAGAGGATGTTTCCACTAATGGGAGAGTCTAGGACCAGAGACCATTTTTTAGTCAGAGCAGATGTGGATAGAATGATTCCTCCTGCTGGAGAATCTAAAATCAAGGGACGCTACTTAAAAATAAGTGGTCACTATTTAATTTGGAGATTAGGAGAAAGGTTTTCCTGTCAGAAGCTGTAAGCGCACAGAACATTTTTTTTCCTGAAAGAGAGATGTACGATGTTTTTTTGTTTCTAAATGAAGGATACTTTTTAGTTTAGAGATACAGCGTGCACACAGGTCCTTCGGCCCACTGAGCCTGTGCCGATCAATGATCACCCGTACACTAGTTCCATGCTATTCCATTTTTGCATCCTACACACTTGGGACAATTTACTGAAGATAATTAAGCGATAAACCTACACATCTTTGGAATGTGGGAGGAAACTGGAGCACCCAGATAAAACCCACATGGTCACAGGGGGAATGTTCATGCAGACAGCCCACATAGTCTGGATTGAACCCGGGTCTCCAGTGCAGTGCAGCAACAGATCTACCTCTGCGCCACTGTGCTTCCCTTAGCATACTTGACAAGCAAGCGGGTGGAATGTTGCACGTGTACAAGGGAATGCACAATTAGATGAGTCACAATCTTACTAAATGGCAGAGCAGGCTTCAAGTGCCCAGAGACCTAGCAAGAATTTGCCCATCTGTTTGTTCATATAACTATCTCTACCCACTAAGCCTGCTCACCAAACAACATGTAACCTAGCTGATCAATTTTCTCCTAATCCTGTTAACTAATCAATACTCAGTTAGCTAACTGTCATCAACAAATAGCAGACCGACCAATTCACAGCCACTGAAGCAGCAATCAAACAATTTGCCAAAAGATGACCACCACGTATTTCTTTCACTTCCCTCAGTTTCCTCTGCTCATATTTTTTCTGTTCATACCAAATCTCCTGCTGCTGATTTCCCGGGATAAACTATGCTACATTGAGAACACTATCCATATGTTGTGCTTATTACTGCAATGCTACAACCCATGGCTATAGTATAATAGAAATGTGATTCAGTCTGATGTTTTTGTAAAGGTAACTATTTAAAGATATGGAACATCAAGATTACTGCAGAAATCCTCTTCTGAAAATTATCATAAACTAGCTGAACAATTCATTAAGTCAGCTTTTTGCAAAGAATCCCAACTCAGGTTGTGATTTGATCATTGCAATTGTCAATGAATTTGTCACTTGCCATATAATGTCTGTACACTACCAGTCACCATGATCGCAGTCACTTTATTCAGGGTGCACTCCGTTAGATGGCAGTGAACTCCCCATCTAAGAAAATTACATAAGCCTTATTTTTATAACATAATTGTAATTATTCTCAGTGGGAAGTGGATTTCCCCTTTTTTATAAGAAATACGTATGTGGAACTCTGTAGCTTATTGCAGTGAAATCTATTTTAATCTTTATAGACACTCAATTGTCAAATAGTGCAGTATTGTTCAGAAAAGATAAAATCCAAGAAAATCTAGTTGCCTAAAAAAACAAGGATATATATATATATATGTATATATATATACATTGTTTTGGACAGGGAAAACTAATTATATCATTGGAAAATATATTTGGATGAGTCATGGAGTTATAGTATGAAGAAGTTGACTTCGCATCGCTCATTTGCTGCTCAAGTCATTAAGCCAGGCATCTTTAGCAAGCTTGCTGCTTTGACTGCATTATGTTAAAACCACTTCAAGCCAGGATGCGGAGACCTCTCCCTGCCAGGCAGCTGTGACCAGTGGGCCTGAAGTCAAAGTCTTGGAATAAAACAAACAAAATGTCAAAGTGAATCATAATTCTTTACGACGCTTGCCTTATGGGGCACATTACATCCTAAAACTCAATATTTCCTAGCCTGTTGAATAATTAATTCTCTAATGCAGTGGAATTTTTGAAAATAAGTTAAAATGTAATGGACACATTTGAAAAAAAAAGGCCCTGTCCTTATAATAATGAACACAATTATTATGAAAGAGAGAGATTAAGAGAGGAGATTTTAAAAATAATTAAACTAAATGTTTTAAAGTCAGAGGTTTACTTGACCATGTCCGACAACATTCAATGTACGATGCAATGCAAAGCACACACTGGGAGAGTGAACAAACTCAAATTGCTTCAATACCACTCATGAATGAGGAATTTTACAGACTACAGTGGAACTGAGTAAATGGTGATTAGTTACATTGAAGACTATTGGCATGATTGGAATTAATTTAAGATCAGCGCATTGCCCGATCCGTTAAAGCAACCTCGTCTACCTGCACTTTTATTAAACGTTACATATTTTTTGGCTTCAAATAAATTCACCTGGAGATGAGGGGTGGGGGAGTTGCGAAGAGGCGCAAATCCCCAAACATAAATGTGACGACGTCAGCTTCTGCAAAGTTGCTTAATTACTCATTAAGAGATTCCATCAACGGCCTCCTTACTCTGAGGTTTGGTAATAAGCGCCACGTCAGTCGCAGGTTCATATCTCCTCTCTGGTGGCGAATGCAGATTATTCCGAGGCAGCATTGCGCTGCAGCAGTGGGAAATTTATGCATAAATTTACAGCCATTAACAACGCTGGCAGCTGCTGAAACTCATAGGAAACAACAGCTGGGACTCGCAGTCACAAAAACTTAACCCTGCCAGGTCTTTCCCTGCAGTTCAAAGAGGATTCTTTGTGGAATGGAGTTTAATTTTATTTTTGTGGGAAGAAAAAAACAGTGGGTTTCCAAACACAAATGCAATTTTGTGAATGGGACAAACCCCTATAGTCCTCTTTTGTCTGAAAGTCAGAAGTCCGAAGAACAGTCTGAAGGTGGTCTCGGCCCAAAAAGTCACTTATTCCTTTTTTCCAGAGATGCTGCCTGACCCGCTGAGTTGCTCCAGCATTTCGTGTCTGTCCTCTTTTATCTCCCATTTCTTTCATCCCATCTTGCCATCATTTCCATGGGCTTAAATCTCTGAAACTCTCTCCCCAAACCAAATCTATAAAAGTATTCTGATTGACCTGAAATATGAATTCTCTTTCTCACTCTGCAGATGTTGCCTGACCTACCGAGTATTTATATCACGTTATACATGTTATTTGCACATCAAAGGATAATCTTTTAAAAACTGCAGATGCAGAAATCTGAAACGAATTCAGGAGAAAACAGGAAACCTTCCATTCTAAGTTTCTGAGACGGAGTTAATGTTTGAGGATGGTACAGTGGTGCCGCTGGTAGAGCTGCTGCCTTACAGCGTCAGAGACCCAGATTCGACCCTGACCTCGGGTGCTGCCTGCGTGGAGTTTGCCCGTTCTCCATGTGCCCGCGTGGGTTTCCTCCAGATGCTCCGGTTTCCTCCCAGTTTGTAGGTCATTTGGCCCCAGTAAATTGCCCCCCTCCCACCCCCCTCACTGTGTTAGGAGTGGATGAGAAAGTGGGATAACATAGAATTAATGTGAATGGACGACCGATAGTTGGTGTAGACTCGGTGGGCCGAAGGCCCTGTTTCCATGCTGTGTCTCTATCTCTAAAGGTTGAAGACCGTTCATAAGAACTAAGAACAGCAATGAGAGAAAACAGGCAAGGCACAGAGATATGTGGAATCTAGATATGCGCAATGCTTGGTAGAGCAAGGGGACTTGCTTTGCTGGGAGCTGACATTGAAGACTGGATTATGGAATATGCAAGTGAAAACTAAAATGGTATTTTGAAATGAAAAAAAGGCAAAATTAAAGTTTTATTTTTTGCTTCCATTGTGCCTAATAATTTGAGTACAGCTGCAAGGGGTTGGAAGAGAGAATTCTATTTATGGAGTCATAGTTAAAAGTAGAGATGTGGTGGGCCAAAGGGCCTGTTTCAATGCTTTGCAATCGTACGACTCTGTACATACACAAGGAACTGCATTTGCTGGAACATTGTGCACACAAAGTGGTGAAGTAATTCAGTGGGTCAGGCAGCACCTCTGTAGACTGAAGAAAGGTCCCAACCGGAAACGTCACCATCCATGTCCTCCAGAGGTGCTGTCTGACCCAATGAGTTACTTCAGCACTTTGTGTTCTACGCAATGTTCCAGCAAATGCAGTTCCTTGTGTGTGTACAGAGTCATACGATTGCAAAGCATTGAAACAGGCCCTTTGGCCCACCACATCTCTACTTTTAACTATGACTCCATAAATAGAATTCTCTCTTCCAACCCCTTGCAGCTGTACTCAAATTATTAGGCACAATGGAAGCAAAAAATATAACTTTAATTTTGCCTTTTTTTCATTTCAAAATACCATTTTAGTTTTCACTTGCATATTCCATAATCCAGTCTTCAATGTCAGCTCCCAGCAAAGCAAGTCCCCTTTTCTGAAGTCAAGTTCACCCCCTTTTCTTATTTCCTGCCAACCCTAATTTACCCTCTCTCACGTGACAATCATCTCCCCTCTGATTCTTTTGCTGTATACCTACATCAGTGGCCCAGTTAACCTGCCAAAAGATCTGTGGGATTTGGGATCTGGACCACCCAGGAGAAACGCACGCCGTCACAGGGAGAACATACAAACTCTGTGTAGAGGTCATGATCGAATCCAAGCTGTTGGAACTGTGAGCATCGCTAACTTCTGTGCCCCAATTAGAGATGTTTTGTAGATAGACACAGTGCTCAGCGGGTCAGGCAGCATCTCTGGAGAAAATGGACAGATGACATTTTGGGTCGGGACCCTTCTTCAGACTGACTGTAGGGGGGGAGGAACTGGAAGCCAGAAAAGACCAGGACAAATCAGGGCCGTCAACAGATGACATCAGGCAGGTGTGATCCCAAGAGGGATACATCATTATGAACTGTGGAACTGGTTAACCAACTTTTAACGGAGGAAGGGGGTGAGGGGAATGTTTGTGAAAGTTACCTAAAATTAAAGAATCAAAGATGTTCTATAATGTCCCGAGAATGTCTGATAGAAATTTCCACTCACTGCTAATCTTTGGAAGCCACAATGCAAAGTTGATACTTTAGAAATATTTGGGACATTAGAAGAAACTTAACAAAAGTTGGCATTTTAATTGAATGGTTCTCTGAAAGCTGCTGTGTAACATTACCGTGTCCACTAATCAGCTTGCCAGTCAAGGAATAACAGCAGCGACTACACATTCACTTTAACACAGTCTTGTTAAGAATAACCTCAGCTGTGTAAATTTTAAGTGTCCACTGTAAAACATTCCTTAGAATAGAGCCATTAATACTTCAGCAATAACGCTTCTATTAATTATTACCGCAGTTAATGAAAACCAGAGACACGGCTGGAAATAATTGGTAATATTTCAGGAAAAGTAAATTTCCCTATGCAGAAGTACAGGCAGTTTATAAATCTTTGGCTAACTAAAGTAACACAACAACTTGCATTTATGTGGGACCGTCAATGTAGTTAAATGCATGAGAAGGGTGATCAGATACCTCTTGGCTCTGAGTCACATAAATATTAACAAAGGTGACATTGGTAGGTTTTAAAGAGCGAGTTTAAAAAGAGAGAAACTGAAAGGTTTAGGGGTGGAATTCCAGACTCTAGCACAGAGGAAAAGAAAGACACAGGGCTTTAGACCTTAGAGATACAGCACGGAAACAGGCCCTTCGGCTCGCCAACCAGTGATCACTTCAAATACTAAAACTATCCTACACACTGGGGACAATTTATATATTTTTACTAAAATCAATTAACCGACAAACCTATACGTCCTTGGAGTGTGGGAGGAAACTGGAGCACCTGGAGAAAAAGCTACGCTGCAGTCACAGGGAGAACGTACAAACTCCATACAGCCAGCATCTGTAGTCAGATATGAACCCAGGTCTCTGGCGCTGTAAGGCAGCAACTCAATCACTGTGCCACTGTGCCCCAAGTAGCCCCAAGTAGCCAAAGTTACTTGAGAGTACCCAGAATTAGAGAACACAAAAACCTCAAAGGGTTGCCGCATTGGAGGTGATTAGGGGAGCTGAATATACACGTCCCCAAAATGCTCGACCAATTATTTATTATCATTGAACAAGGGATTCTCAATGGTTAATTTTATTTTATTCTTGTGAGAGGAACAACCGCCCTTTGTTATTTTTTAAACACTTCCACAGAATCCATGTTCATTGTGACAGGTTACAGCATTTCCAATTCAAATTTTCCGGAGTTATCCTTTACATTGTATCAGTTTCAAAGATGTTTTTTTTACAGTTAATAATATTTCTGAATTTCATGTACAGAACTCTCAAATCCATTGCATCAATTTACTTCAACATTGAAAGAAACAAGGATGATGTCCTCACTCGAACCTTTTTTTATCCAACAAGAACTTTAATCCTCTGAGACAAACATAAAACAGGAATGGGCCCTTCAGCCCACACTGTTTGTGCTGAACATGATGCCCAGCTGAACTGATCTTATCTGCCTGCACATAATCTGTATCCCTCTATTCCCTGCACTTCCATGTGCCTGTTGAAAAGCCTCTTAAAAGCCACTAACTGTCTCTACTACTACCCCTGGCAATGCCTCTTTGTGTTCTCTCCCGTCAAGTCATGCTCCACAGTGTATGGTTTGATTTAACTGTACAAGAGTACAATCGAAACAAATATAGGTACAAGAGGTAGTGCAAAGAGAAAAATGCAGTTAGTGTTATAATGTTACAGCTACAGAGAAGCATTACAATTACAAAGAAAGTGCAGAATTTTTAAAAGTGCGAGGTTTGCAATGAGGCAGGTTAGGATATCAGCACCCGAGCATAGAAGTGGCCTGATAACAATAGTCTGATAACAGCGAGGAAGATGTTGTTGCTGAATCTTATGCTATGTGCTTGCAAGCTTTGGAATCTTCCTGCATTGTTATAAATAGTTGATGGTGCGGTATGACAAAGGATTTATATTACACTAGACCAAGTGGACCCGTTGGGCCAAAACCTCTCCTGCATTGGTGCAGCACCCTCTCCTCCTCCCCTCCCCCCCTCCCCTCCAATCCCCCCTCCCCCCTTCCCCCCTCCCCCCTCCCTCCTCCCCCTCCCTCCCACTCCATCCCCCTCAACCCCCCTTATCTTCCCTCCTCCCCCTCCCTCCCTCTCTCCCCCTCCCTCCCCCTCCCTCTCTATGAGATAGATTTAAACTTTAAATTGTGAATAACTTTCAAAATATAACACCGATTTCAATGAAACTTCTTCCATGAGCACCAAAGGGATGACGGTGAGTAAGGTGGGCCTAAAATTGTCGCGCTATCGTGTATCGTTTTGGCTGTAGTTCAGGAACAAACAAACAAACAAACAAGAGTTTTAGTGTATAGATTAGTAATAGTCCTTTTGAAAATTCATCACATTTTGCCATACAGTATCTGATATGGTGACTGAAGATGCACAACCATAACTCAAGTAAGCAGGTACATTTTTTATTTCTTTCAATAGGACAAAAGGTATTTACCTGTGGTGTGTCATTTCATAGACCACCACTGTGTCTATCTTCATGGATGAGGTTATCTGTTTCCAGCCCTGATTTGTTCAGGCATTTACTCGTCTCCAGTTTATCCCCCCACCCACCCCCTCCCCCCACCTCTACTTTCAATCTGAAGATGGGTTCCAACCCGAAATGTCACCTATTATTTTTCTCCAGAGATGCTGCCTGCCCCGCTGAATTACGCAAGCATTTTGTGTCTATCCAAGGTATTCAGCTCCTCAGCCTTAGGCCAAGGATGGCAACATAAGGAGCCCTGAGCCCATTCATTTGAAGGAAATTGCTTATTTTAACAAAGATAATTGCAGTTAGATATATTTAATTTATTTCTGTTACTCAGTCTTTATATTTTAGTTGATTTCTTATGGTTTAATGTATTTGAAGAAAATAGATTTTTTTCAAAGACCTTTTGATTGATCGTCAATAAGCTATTGTAAGACCATCAGGATACTCCAGAAGCAGGGCCTCAGGATACACCACCAAGAGCCTAGTCACCATGTTTACCCTCCAAACCTTGGGCACAGTGGTAGAGCTGCTGCCTAACAGCGCTCTCAGCACCAGAGACCTGGGTTCGATTCTGGTTAACGGTGTTGTCTGTCCGAATTTCTTTTGTTCTCTGTGACCTGCGTGGGTTTTCTCTGATAACCTTCCTTCCACACTCCAAAGACGTAAGATGTAAAAATTGTCCCCAGTGTGTGTAAGACAGTGTTAGTGTGCGGGGCTCGCTGGTCGGTCGGTGGGCCGAAGGACCTGTTTCCGCGCTGTATCTCTAAACTAATCTAAACTTGGTAGAAGGCCACAACATCCAGGCAATTCATTCCACAAGGCCACAAAGGGTATGTGTGTTTAAAGGTGGTGGCAGCAGACCAGATCGAGTGTAGTCTCACCACTACTACATTTAATTTTCTGCTGTTACAAAGTACAGTTGGTGTGTGGTGAATGAAGGTCCACTAAAGCAAGCCTAACCACTACTTTATTGTATTCAATGTGGCCAACAATATTTGAGGGGACATTGACCTGAACTGTTAATTCTTTCTTTTCCCCACAGATACAACCTGACCATATCCAAAACCTTTGCAGAACACAAAGTGCTGGACTAACTCAGCAGGTCGAGCTGCATCTCCAGAGAACATGGATAGGTGATGTTTTGTGTGGTTCTTCAGACTCAGCATGGTAACATACCTTGTATACGTCTGAAGAAGGATCTCGACCCAAGACATCATGTTCTCCATAGACGCTGCCTGACCTGCTGAGTTACTCCGGCACTTTGTGTACTTTTGTGTATTAACCAGCATCTGCAATTCCTTGTTTCTCCAAAACTATTGTTTTATTTCTATTCTTGTGATGGCACATTATAGCTATTAGTAGTCATGCGATGAATTGCAGTAGATCTCGTTCAACAAAGACATCTCTTTCGAGTACAACATTTTCCACACAGCAGTGGTTCAATCACAAACTTTTACACACCAGTAACAACTTTGTTAGCATCACCTGCACCTATTTTATATGTTTCTATGTTTCTATCACATGAATAGAAACAGCAGTTAACTAAGAAAATTAAGCACAGTATTTTTATTGAAAGAGTTTGAGGATGTGCCTAAGATACCAGGACTCCTTGTAATTTCAATGTTCACAGTTGACTAACTTGACCTATTATCGTTGTTAAGTACTCTTGTTTCCTATTATCCAACTAATCAATAAACTAATTTACAACAACATCATGGCTTGGACTCCTTTTCTCTGACCATAACATTCTAGGGAGTAACCTTAGTAAATGGTTTCTGAAAGTCAAGATATCCCACATCAATCACTTTGATTACATCCTAAATTGTAATAAACTAGTCCACTGTGATCTGCATTTCATGGATGCCTCTTGACTGGGAATTGTTTGCAATTTTCGAAAGTTGTAAATTTAGATTAAACAGAACTTATTAAACATTTAAAAATGCATTGCAATCAATTTCTGGCACTGCTATTAAAAGTTAGCTGCTGGTCCAGATTCAAAAGTCAAGTCAAGTTTATTGCCATATGAGCAAATACGGTGAAGTGCAGGTACAATCAAAATCTTGCTTGCAGCAGCTTCACGGATACATGGACTCAGACAACAGTAAAACATAAATTATGCGTAAATTATACAAGACAGGTGAAAAGAAAAAGTGTGAAAAAATACGACATTCGTGCAAAATAAATTAAAAAGCAAGTCCATCGTGGTGCAAGAAATGATCCATTGTGTTCTATTGTTGTGGTAGGAGTAGGGTTGTGCAGGTTGGTTTAAGAATCTGCTGACTCTTTCCACCCCCATGAAAAAGGGAATATGGTCTCCAGAGTTCCCCCTTCTGAAGTCAAAGTTTAGTTCCTTGGTTTTTGTTGACGTCCAAATATTGTTGAATCATGGACAATTCTAATTTATCCACTGTGAAGATTCAGCAATTTGCTTTTATGTAGCGTCTTTAATGTGGTAAAACATATAACGTCTATGGCCTCCATTGTTCTCGGTGTGGGCTCTTATTTATTGGTAAAACTCAGTTTCACTGAACATTTCGTTCAGTCCGCCTTGGCCTACACTATCTCCCGGTTGCCAAACAGCTTAACTTCCCTTCCCATTCCCATACTAACCTTTCTGTCCTGGACCTCCTCCACTGTCAGGGTGATGCCAAACGCAACTTGGAGGAATAGCACCTCATATTTTGCTTGGGCAGCTTACAACCCAGCACTATGAAAGTTGATATCTCAAATTTCAAGTAACTCCTGCATCCCCTCTCCCCCCTCCCCCACTATACCCTATACACCCCCCCTCCCCCCTCCCTGTTGCTGGCCCTGATTTGTTCTGGGCTTTTTCTACCTGCACTCCCCCTCTCCCCCCCACCCCTCAACTTTCACTCTAAATAAAGGTTCTGACCCAAAACGTCACCCATCCTTTCTCTCTTTTTTTTTGCCTGATACGCTGAGCTACTTCAGCACATTGTGTCTATTTTCGGGATAAACCAGCATCTGCAGTTCCTTCCTGCAGTGCTCTCAAAAATAATTTGACAACAATCCATGTTAGTAGAAGCAATGAACCTTTGGTAGGTTTTAAAGATCATGTTTAAAGGTGAAGATAGAAGAGATAAAGAGATTTGTGGAAGCAATTACAAAGCTGCAGAAACAGCCAGCAACATTGGAGCAAATTGGACGAGGCCAAAATGCTGTATACAGAGACAGCACCAGCCTTCTTCGAGACAACATTGTAAATGGAAGCAGAATTTGTTTAACATACAAAGAAATAAATAGAAGTATGATTATAATCTACTGAACTGAGGAGTTAAGTAGCTACTTCTAGAAAATGTCACACAGAACATTAGTTCCTCCCACCAACCCCTCCTCTCCCTGAAAATTCATTCTTCTTGAGGCTGATGTATCTTTGTCAACCTGGCCTCAGACAAAGGAGTTGGTGATCCTTGGTGATCTGACAGAACTCCAGAGACCAAGAACAAATGAAATGCTTCAAACTGTTAAAACTGCATTGCTCCCTGGCTATGCTACGAGAACTAACACAAGCATCACACTCCTCCCCCATCAACCATGTAAGCAGACTGTACAATAGCTTCATAAAATATGTATGTTAATATAAACAACTGAAAATGCAAAAACAAAAGCTTAATTCTTATTTAAAAGAGCAAGCTGCACAGTTTTTCCTTGTAGTCCAGTCCCCCAATGTCATATCAGCTCCTGTTATTCACAATGAGGCAAATAAATAAATGCACAGCAGGTTGGATATGCAGCTGAGAACCAGTGTGCATTTTATTGGTGCAGTAAAATTTTATGCAGTGACTGATAAGTCCTATGGCCACAGCAGGCCTGGACCAAGGGTGGCTTGAAGGCAGTAGGAAGTACAGACCCGGGCAAAAGAAAGTCTTATGAGCAGTGAAGGATTCAGATGGTTCACTGTGTGGAACTAATAAAATCATGCTGCCATTATATTGAGTATTTTTTCCAGGATAGCAACATGAATTCCACAACTGGCCGTTCTCTTCAGAGGGCGAGACCAAGTTATCCAGGATTCCTGGCTCCCAACTGGATTCATGGCAGTCCCCCTCATGAGGGTGTGTGCTTGAGTATGTGTGTGTGAGGGATGTTTTACCATATGCGATACAGTGCTGAGAAAAAGCAAGCTGATGCATCTCCATAGAGAATAAAGCAGAATTGAACGAGGCTCTGTACCAAGACTTGACTTTTAACAGCAAAGCTATAAAGCAGCACACAAACAGTGGATGTCCAATCTCATGCTTGAGAAATGGCTGTCTGTGGACTTATAAAACAAGAATTAATTGCATATATGTAACGTCTTTCAAAACCTCACAACGTCCCGAAGCGCCTATCCAGGCAATTAAGTACTTTTGCATTGTGTTTACTTTTGTAATGCGGGAAATGTGACTGTCAATTTGCACATATCTTCCACAAGAGCATTGAGAATCGTTCAAAACAAAATTTCACAGCACTATTTCTATGAAGAGCTGAAGAGTTATTTAATAATCATCACTCACTTAACATTATTAAACCAGGTGTTGTATTATGAAATTTCTGTTTGTAGGTACAAACGTCTTTAACATGGTAATGGTGAATACACTTCAAAGGCACCTCACTGGATGTCAAATTCACTGTGATATCATGTGGTTAGAGAATGCTGGTTCATTATGTCCTCCATTCTAATCTGATTTAGCCTATGTATGATTTCAGGCCCACTCACATGATCGACATTAACAAATTAAAACTATCTTTGTTCATGGGATGTAGACACCTGGAATTGCCAGCATTTATTGTCTGTAATGGCAGTTTCTATACCATCTCGAAATCCCACTTTGATAGCCATTACTTCTCGGGGATGAAATGTGGTTATAGCTTACGCACACGTCGCACCCTGATATGACAAAACGAGTCTTCCAAACTCCTTTTCTTCATTAATTGGTTTTATTAAAGTAGCACAAATCATAGAATAATTCATCAGTTTCCGTTCTTTATCAACTGTTTCTTCTTCAAACAATATCTAGAAATTCTTGCGGTTATTACCGTATGGTTCTTACAAATATAACCGGTGCGAGCGCATGGTAAAGAACTGTATGCTCACCATCCTCCGAGTCTAAACTGACCCACAACCTCTGTCGCCACGCTAACCACCTCCTATCTAGACACTCCCAATTATGCATTAAGTCACACCCACAAGCACGCAAAAAAGACATAAACTAGAAATATTAAAACATAGCCATAACACAATGACAATAACTGAATTAAGCATAAATGGCTCCTACATTGTCTATCCTTAATTGCCTTGAACTGAGGAATCACATTAGTGGATGTGGAGTGAGTCCACATTAGAAGCCACACCCAGTAAAACTGAACATTTCCTTCCCTGAAAGACATTAATTTAAGACATGGAATTCATTGCCACCAGCGTAATCAAGAACGAGTTTCACCCTGGTCACTCCCTCTTCTCCCCTCTCCCATCAAGCAAGAGGTACAGAAGTGTGAAAACACATACCTCCAGATTCGGGGACAGTTTTTTCCCGCGGTCCTGAGCTAGCATCTATGTTATTGGAGACCCTCGGACTATCTTTAATCAGACTTTACTGGACTTTGTCTTGCAGAAAACCTTATTTCTTTTATCACATATCTGTGCACTGTGGATGGCTCAATTGTAACCAATCTTTCCGCTGACTGGTTAGCGCACAACAAAAGCTTTTCACTGTACCTCGGTACACGTGACAATAAACTGAACTAAACTCAACTCAACTGATTGGTGTCATCTCAGGGATATGGGCTCTGATCAAGATTAGTGATTTGAAATTTTTATGGAAAATGTATGGAGCACAGATTTCAAATGTAGAACAATGGCAAATATTCCATAAGTTCTGAGCCATGACAATGGAATTCATTTTATTTAGGTCATATTAAATTGCTGGCTTTGCCTTTGATTTGAAGGAATCACATTAACATTTACAACTGCACAATTTATATGCATTTATGCATGGGATTAACAGCAGAATTACTGTTAATGTTATTTCAGTTTTCTCACAGAACTCTCTTGATTCATTCCCTGACTGAATTCCTCAGTGCAATTCTTATTATGGAATGAAAAATATTTCAAAAAGAAAGCATTAGTCAGAATTTAAAAAAAACTAAGATTAACGCTAATTCTTTGTAATGGTTTGATTTTTAAAAGTGGATTTTTGATGGTGCGAATCAGTCTTTAAACTCTTTTAGTGTAGTGCTCCCATAATGATTAAAGCATGGCCTTTAGCAACAGAGATGCTAAAGACTACATCAAAACAGAGAAGGAACCAGATTTCAACTATTGCCTCAGAGCTGACTGCACATCAATAGACATCATACTTTCTACAAAATTAACATCTTTTGAAATGCCTTTACTCAGTCCTTTATATCTGTGCACACTCCGCCTTCTCCCTCCCCCTGGAATTCTCAAGACGAAAGTGGAGAATCTATTAATCCATTCGCTATCATTTAAATATGTAAGCAATTTATCTCATTAATTGCGATGGCAAATCTTACTTTAAATCTAACCCTTAATGCCGACAGCCTTGGTGTAATGTATATATGTCCAACCTGTCTTCTAATGTTCAACCTGTCTTCTAATAACCTGTCTTCTAATGCTTGTCTTTGTAAATTTTGATGTATACTTGTCTTTAGAAGTTTTATCGGGATGGATCACAGAATGGTTTAGGAACAGTTCCATCCAAGACCGCAAGAAATTGCAGAGATTTGTGGACGCAGTCCAGACCATCACACAAACCAACCCCCCTTCCATGGACTCAATTTACACTTTATGTTGCCTCAGCAAGGCCACCAGCATAATCAAGGACGAGTCTCACTCCCTCTTATCCCCTCTCCCATCAGGCACAAAAGTGTGAAAACGTACACCTCCAGATTCAGGGAGTTTCTTCCCAGCTGCTATCAGGCAACTGAATAGTCATCTCATCAGCTAGAGTGTGGTCTTGACCTCCCATATACCTCATTAGATACGTTGACCTATCTTTAATCAGACTTTATCTTCCACGAAATGTTGTACCCTTTATCTATGCACTATGGATGGCTTGATTATAATCATGTATAATATTTTCTTTGATTGGATAGTATGTAAGCAACTGAACCATCCTATCAACAACTAGATAGTGGTACTGCGCTTCTATCTGCCTCATTGGAGACCCTCGTACTATTTTTAAGTGGACTTTACCTTGCACTAAACGTTATTCCCTTCATCATGTATCTCTACACCGTGGATGACTCGAATGTAATCATGTCTTTCTGCTGACTGGTCAGCACGCAACAAAAGGTTTTCACTCGGTACACATGACAATAAACTAAATTAAATTACGAATTTTCCTATCGGCTTTAGGTGTTAAGCCATACTCCAAGGCCTGGAGCCCCCAATCCAAGCTGACTATTTTAGTCTGAAGAAGGATCCCGACCCAAAACGTCGTCTGTCCATTCCATCCACAGATGCCGCCTGACCTGCTGACTTCCTCCAGTAGTTTGTCCTTTGACCATTTTAGTGCAGCAGTGGAGGGAAAACTCACTATCAGAGGTGCTATCGTTTGGATAAGATATTACACTGAGGCATAACTTTTCAAGGGGACATAAAATTAAGCTATGGCGCAAGGGAGTTCTTCCAGAAAGGTCACAAAGTGCTGGAGTAACTCAGCAGGTCAGGCAGCATCTCTGGAGAACATGGATCGGTGACGTTTCGGGTGGAGACCCTTCTTGGTGTCCTTTTGTGTAAAGCAGCATCTGCAGTTTCTTGTTTCTACTGTAGTTCTTCCTGAAACCTTGTTAAGCATCCATCTCTCCATCAACATCATTGAGAGAGTTCATCTGGCCATATTCATGGTGTTATTTGTGGGATCTTGACGTGCACGAGCTGTCTGCCATATTCCCTATATTACCTCAAGAAAGCACTTAAGCAAGCCCATCCTACCAGGTTTAGCAATGATTTGCTCGTATTTCTTCCACTATAGTGTGCTGCATTCACTGTTCACAATGTGGCCTCCTAAGTGGAGAAACCAAATTAAGATTGGGTGATCGCTCAGCAGAGGATCTGCATTCACCTAAGCTTCCTGTGACCTTACACTTTAGAGATACAGAGTAGACACAGGCTTTTCAGTCTACCAAGTCCACGCCAACCAGTGATAATCTTGTACACAAGCACCATCCTATTTTATTCCATCCCCTTTAAGTCCAGAATACTGGTGTAATCCCAGTCAATATTTGGAAACTGCAGATGCTGCTTTACACAAAAGGACACCAAGAAGGGTCTCCAGGCGAAAAGTCACCTATCCATGTTCTCCAGAGATGCGCCATTATTGCAACCGTATTAGTTTAGTTTAGAGATAGAGCGTGGAAACAGGCCCTTCGGCCCACCGAGTCAGCACCGACTAGAAAACACTGATATACATGTTCTATCCTACACACTAGGGACAACTCACAGAAGCCAATTAACCTACAAACGTGCACATCTTTGGGATGTGGAAGAAACCGGAGCACCCGGGGGTAATCCACAGGGAGAAACCAACAGCACCCGTAGTCTCTGACGCTGTTTAGCACATTGTGTCTTTTTTTGGTAAACCCGCATTTGGAGTTTCTTGTGTTTGCAGTATTATTTGTTGCAGTAAAAATGTCCGGGCATTGCGACCAATTTATTTTTATTAAGAGACCCTTTATCCTGAGGGTGGGTGACATTTGTATTATAAAGCTGTGTAATCCACAAATGCACAGGGTATTACTTTTTCAGAAATTAAAGCTTCAGTGCTCCCATGAAACTTGCCACATTCTGACCACACATTAATTGAAAATACAATTAACTAATTAAATGCAAATAGGAACCAGCATCCGAGAGGGAAAAAAAAGAAATTGTGATTCAGCCAAGGAAATGCAGCAGAAGAGAAACATTTTTTAGTTTCCCCTGTGGCGAAGAACATTCACAGAGAAGGAAAATGCATTTCTGTCATTCGTTTAAAGGGATATGGGCCAAAGCAGGCAGGTTGGACAAGTGTAGATGGGACATATTGGTCGGTGTGAGCAAGTTGGACCGAGGGGTCTGTTTCCACGCTGTATGAATCTACGACTCAATAAAGGCAATTAAATGTGCATGGCTGGATGGGGTTTGGCTACAAACTCCAGGTCTGCCATTAGGAGCAAGTGCCAAGAGATGGTTAAATTAGTGTGGCACAGTGGCACAGCTGGTTAGAGATGCTGCCACACAGCATCAGACACCCTGACCTTGGGCGCTGTCTGTGTGGAGTTTGCATGTCTTCACTGTGACCGCGTAGTTTTCCTCCGGGTGCTTCGGTTCCCTCCCACATCCCCAAAACCTGTGGGTTTATAGGTTAAATGGCCTCTGTAAATTGCCCCTAGTGTGTAGGGAATGGATAGCATAGGACTAGTGCAAACGAATGATCGATGGTCAGCATGGACTCAGTGGGCCGAAGGGCCAGTTTCAATGCTGTATATCTGAAATTAAAACTAAATTCACAGATAATTGACATTACATCAGCTAGGTGTTTCCAAATAAATGTAATTTTCCCTGTGGGCGGGGAATTGTTGACTGTGATAACATATTTCCTCACAGTCTTGCAAGGAAAGTCGCTGCAAATGGTGAATTATCCTTGCTGGGAGTTCAGGAATGTTCCAGGCTGGTGAAATTGAGTCAATGTAAAACAATTTAACTCCCTAAAAACTACTGGCAATCTATGTTTCTACAAAACTATCTGTGTGACACTCCCTAAAAACTGTCTCTTTTATCAATCTGCCATAATGACTCCATTTGCGCTTATGTAAAATGCTATTTATTTACCCTCATGTGAAACACTTCACGACATTTTACTATCATTTATTTTCATGTGGATATTGCATTTGGAAGTGTTATTCTGAATTGTGAGGGGGCATTATACAATTTCTGGCCATCCTCTCTGAACTCCTGCAGCACTCTATAAGTGTAAGAATGGTGGATTGCCCTGAATTTCACTTTTGTATCTACCTTCAGGGCACCCAGCATCTTCCACTTGAATATAGGGTGACTCGATTAACCATGGGTAAAATTGGCGAGAGAGAGATTCCTTGTTTGCTTAAATATGTGATGATTATCTTTTTGTTTTCAGATGTTATTATGAAATTCCTGCCACTTGTCTGTTAGGCCAAGATTTTCACAAAGAACCATTTCTGAGCCATTTAGAGTGTCAACATAATACATGGGCCTTGGCAGGTTTTCATCTACACTTCACGCTGCCTCAGCAAGGCCGGCAGCGTAATCAAGGACCAGTCTCACCCGGTCACTCCGTCTTCTCCACTCTCCTAGCAGGCAAGAGGTACAGATGGTTGAAAACACCCACCTCCAGATTTTGGGACTTTCTTCCCAGCTTTTATTAGGCAACTGAATGGTCCTCTCATCAGCTAGACTGTGGTCCTGACCTGCCATTTACCTCATTTGAGGCTTTTGAACGATCTTTAATTGGACTTTAACGCACTAAATATTGTACCCTTTATCTGTGCATTATGGATGGCTTGATTGTAATCACGTATCGTCTTTTCTTTGACTGGATAGCACACAAACAAAAGCTTTTCACTGTGTACCGCAGTGCAAATGGCAATAATAAGCTAAACCAAATATAAATTTGTCATATTCTCAAAGAAATGAACACTCACATCAGATTTGTAATGGGTAGATAAATGTAACCAGCAGTGAGCAAGTTTTGGGTGCTGCTTTAAACAATTTATTACTATGCAGAAAGTGCTCGAAGTTGTTGTTGTTTCTGAATTGACATTACTTATAATTAGTAATCCTCAGAGGATAGATGCAGCTACATAGACTTACAAAGCCTAATAGGCTCCCTCTAAATATAGCATGATAACTTTATTTTAAGATTGCAAACAAGCAGCTTCTGAAAATAACCTGCTGTATGTTCTTGTATACATTTCGATCTTCTATTCTGGTTAAATGATGAAACTTGCAAAGTCTGATGAGAAAAAAATCTTCCTCGGTTAAATTAGTGAATAGAGATATTGGATCAGAATGATTTGGATTTGTTAAGGTGTATTGGTTCAGATCAGCTAAAAAATCCTTTCACACTTTCTTCAGTAATTTGGCATTGTGGGGAGGGGAGGGGTGTCAACAAATAAATGAATCCCTGATGAAATCTGCAGAAGGGTCCTGACCCGAAACGTCACCTGTCCATGTTCTCCAGAGAGGTAGCCCGAGTTACTCCAGCACTCTGTGTCCAAATTGATAGCCACCTTTTAGTCTGGTCTTTATAAGGGAATAAAGGGTGACCTTTGTCCTTCATTGAGACAGAATGTGGGAATTTACAGGGAGACAAGACTTCTTAAATTGTGTCTCCTACTGAGTACAGTTTAAAAATGTTTACGTTTCTGTCTCGCTTTAAAGCAACCATAAGAGGCTGACCTTGCCAAGGTAATTATCAAGCAATTACTCTGTTGGTTAACAGCAAAGGTAATCTTCTCCATTATTTGATGTGTTTGTTCTCCGGGTGTCTTTGGTTCCGGGCAATGGATATTTGTACTCCTGGAGCCCACTGCTTTTTCACAATAATTCAATCTGTTTAATTTTCAAAAGCTACCTTTTTATATCAAATGGGATTTCTACCCGCCCCAAATATTAAATCAATAAAAAAAATGTCCTGCCTGTTTCTTGGCCCCTCATTGAATGCAGAGCCGGATAATGAAGTAGCCTTCAGTTTCTTTGTTTTACTGCAGCATCAGCTTGTTTCAACCACGCGACTCTGACTCTATTTGTTATGCTGTGTAAACTGGAAGGACCAACTGGGTAATCACTAGCAGTACCGTGACACCGTGGAGCAAGGGATTACACAGGGGACAAAGTGGGACTGTGCACAGAAGAGACCAGTGATAGCAGTGGGAGAATTTCATTATTAGGAGGGGGATCTTGACGTCGAGTCCCAAATGTGTTGCCTCCCAGTGTCAGGGTAAGAAACGTAATGGAGCAGGTAGAAATTCTTCCTGAAAGGGATGGCAACCAGAAGTTGTGATAGAACATAGAACAATACAGCACACGAAAAGGCCCTTCGGCCCACAATGTCTATGCCGAACATGATACCAAGACCTTCTTATCTACCAGCGCATAATTCATATCCCTCCATTCCTTGCACATCCATGTACCTATCCAAAAACCACTTAAATGTCACTATCGTTTCTGCCACAACCAATAGCCCTGGCAGCACGTTCCAGGCACTCAACACCCTCTGTGTAAAAAAGTTGCCCTGCCAATCCTTTTTATGGTTGCTCATACAATAACAAATCACACAGGGATGAAGAGAAAGAGGTGATTGTTGTTGAGGAGTGAGTAGGGGACGGAACAGTGTCTCATCTAAAGAACTTCCTGCTGGCACCATCACTTTTGTCGATGATGGATGGTGCCAGAAGGATGTTCTTTAGTTGAGGCACCATTCTACTTCCTACCCCCTCCTTGACAAAGACCTCCTTTGTGAATGCACAGAGTCTTTTACCCAGGGTAGGAGAATCAAGAACCAGAGGGCATAGGTTAAAGGTGAGGGCTAGATTTAATAGGAACCTGAAGGACAACTTTGTCACTCAGAGGGTAGTTGGTATATGGAATGAGCTGCCGCAGGAGGTGGTCGAGGCAGGTACTATAACAGCATTTAAAAGACACTTGGACAAATATGTGGATAAGAGAGGTTTAAAGGGATATGGGCCAAACGTGGGCAAACGAGACAATCTTAGATGGGGCATCTTGACCGGCATTAATGAATAGGGCGAAGGACCTGTTTCGGTGTTGCAGATGGAGAAATTTAGTTATCCTTAAATAAAGTGGAAATATATATAATACGCAGTGTGCTGGAGTCTCCCATTTTGATCTATTGGTAAGTGAACCTGTCAGTACATTGGGAGCATAAGTTATTGCATCTCAGGGTGAAAATGACAATAATATAATTCAATGTGACATAATTTGGAATTAAATAACATTACAATGCACTACAACTTTAAAAGGGTCAACTTCAAGACAATAAAGGATAGTTTAAACAAATCATCTGGAGAGAGCAGGTACTTAAGAAGACCTAATCTAAGGGCACAGCAATGAACATGGAACGCAAGTTCAAGTCAAATTGAGTTTATTGTCATGTGCACAAGTACCGTGAGGTACAGGTACAATGAAAAGATTGCTTGCAGCACAGGCACATAGATTCAACGTAAATTATACGAGAATTATATAAAAATTGTATAACAGAGTGAAAAAGACTGTGAAAAAGAAGACATGAGTGTAAAAACGCAATTAAAAACCAGCATTAAACCTGTGATGTTCCATTGCTGAGGTAGGATTAGGGTTGTGCATGTCAGTTCAGCATCTTGATGCTTGTTGGAAAGCTGTTCCTGAACATGGTGGTGTGTGATCATCAGGCTCCTGTACCGCCCGCCCGACAGTAGCAGGAGAAAAGTGGTCATTGTGGGGATCCTTTATGGTAGATGATCTCTTCTTGAGGCAATGCCTCATGTAGATGATTTCATTGTTGTGGAGGGCTGTATCCATGATGGACCAGGCTGTGTCCACCACACTCTGCAGCCTCCTGCATTCATGTCGGTATTGCCTTACCAGGCCACGATGCAACCAGTCAGGGTAGATTTGGCAGTGGAGATAAAGGATGGGTGACAATTCAGGACAAGACTCTTCTTCAGATTGAATTAGGGTCCTGACCCAAAATATCACCCATTCTTTTTCTCCAGAGATACTGCCTCATCTGCTGAGTTACTTCAGCACTTTAGGTCAATCTTTGGTGTAAACCATCATCTGTAGTTCTTTGTTTCTAGTTCTACAGTGAATTTGCTGAAACTGCTTAAAGTATTCAGTAACATGCCTTGTCTCCTTAAACTTCCAAGTGGAGGTGCTGGCACGCCATTTTTTTAAATCAGGAACCATATCCCCAGATTAAAGAAATGGATTGAGAGATTAAAAATCAGCAATAAAGTTACAAATCATATAAATTACTTCACAGATATGTTTTGACACAACTTTTGATATACTTCCGAATGAAAGGCTGCCATACAAGTTTAGAAAACGAAAAACACAAAAGAGCTGGAGGAAGTCAGCGGGTCAGGCAGCATTGGGGGAGGGAATGGAAAGGTGATGTTGTGGAGAGCTGTATCCATGATGGACCAGGCTCTGTCCACCACACTCTGCAGCCTCCTGCATTCATGTGTGTCGGTATTGCCGTACCAGGCCACGATGCAACCAGTCAGGGTAGATTCGGAATTTTGGATATCCCGTATAATACTTAAATGTGCTGAGAGACAGGACTCACTCCCGCTACAGGTTAGTCCCTGCGAAGTGATATCAACTAAGCACGATGTTTTGAGTATAATGCTTCAGGAATTAGTGCTGGGGCCTCCCCTGACTCAGATCTGATCTGCATTAATCACGATAATTTTTCAAAACTGTCAACACAAAACCAATGGCTAAATATTTTCCTTCTGTGTTGTTTTCCTCTGTAATCTCATACAATTTGAAAGTGCTGGAGGAACTCAGCACTGGTGGAAGAAAGTAGGCAGAATATATAACACACAGCAGAGGCACACGTCAGGTTCTGCATGCTGCATGAAAGGAATAGGGGACCAAAAGTACTTGATAAGTTGCTGACAGTAGGCCCAGCATGTGAGCGCAACAATAAACAATTCTACTTTAAATCGTGTAGGCACCAGACTGAATTTGCTGTGTAGAACCGTGCAGTTCTGATCAGGCAAACCTCTGGTCAGACACAAAGTGCTGGAGTAACTCAGCAGGTCTGGCAGAATCCAGTTCCTTGTGTGTCCAGCCAGAGATGCTACCTGACCCACTGAATTATTCCAGTACTTTGTGTCTGACTGAAAGTTTGCCTGACGGAATCAGGGTGTGTTAGTCACCCCTGCATCATGTGCAACATCACCAGATCAGCGGTTCGTAAAAACCTCTCACCACCTTCTCTTGTGATTCCTTTCACTTTACTGACTCCTATAAGAAGTGACTACTGCTCATGTGAAACAGGACCACAGGTAACTCTGTGCTTTTCACGAACTGAATGTCAGTATAACATAAATGATAGAAATCATCAGAAATCACATTTGCACAGCTTCATGAATAGGATAGGTTTAGAGGGATATGGGCCAAATGCAGGCAGATCGGACTAGTGTAGACGGGGCATGTTGGTCTGCATGGGCAACTTGGGCCTGTTTCCACATTGTATGACTCCATGAGACACCTACTTGAAATGTTGACACAAGGAACTACAGATGCTGGAACCTTGAGCAAAACACAAAGTGCTGGAGTAACTCAGCAGGTCATGCAGCATCTGTGGAGGGAATGGACAAACAACGTTTCGGGTCTGGTTGGTCTGAAGAAGAGACCCAACCCAAATCGTCACCTATTCATTCCCTCCACAGGTGCTGCCTGACTCCAGCGCTATGTGTTTTGAACTGTTGACTGTTTCTCACTTCACATGCTGGGCATTTTCCAGCATATTCAGATCTCTTACCTCTGGAGCATTTAGCTTATTTGCAGTCACCATACACACTTTCAATAAATAGCACGAGGGTGCGACCTAATTATTGTATTGCGCAAGACGAGGGTTCAATCTTGAGCTAACCCGCTGCTAAGGCATCACCTGAAAATTTGTCCTCAGTGCCCTATATAACTAGCATCCACAAAACCTTAAAGGAGTTGGATTCAAGGGGCTGAAGGTTACATCAATAAGAATCTACCCCCAAGACACTGACCTCCAAGCCTGTAAGTTGTGGACTACTTCACTCTTTCATCTGAGCAATATTTAAGGCTACAGTTTGCAGGAAGCAGAGATGAGAATTGGTGCTCTGAAATGCTTTATTTTCCACAGTTGCTGTGATTTATGAAAGGTGTACCTCACCATGGGAAGATAATGGCATTTGAAATGGTTCATTTCATAAATCTATCTGCATGTCCCCAATGAATACACGACTCTTTGTGCTCTTGAATCGAATAACGTTTTCATCCCCTATTGACATGAAAACAACAGGACCTGCGTCTTTTTTTTGTGTGGACAGTAATGATGCCGTTACTGAGGAGCTACTGCTCAAGTACGTCTCTGGGGCTTTGGGCAGAAGCTGTGGGAACTTGTATCAACAAAATGAAGAAATAATCAACATGGAGCACTGCCCCACTATCCACTATAGCTACACACATTAATAATATAGGTTAACTTCTCATTCCTGCAACCACTTTGCAGAAATATGACACAGTCTGCAATTTCATAGCTCCTGCTATCATTCTTTCCCTCTGCATTTCCATATTTTGACTTGTGTTTGAATAAACCAATTTTAAGGTCAATTTCTGTTGTGCATTGCTTTCCATTGAAGGTAACCCCATTAAATTTGGATGAAAATTCACAAAACTGGTTCAACACAACTATACAATTAGTTTTGCGCTCACTGCAGGAATGCATAAATCAAAGATGATGTATAATATGAGACCACTGTAAAGGTCAGTCTTATCAAATGCACTAATGCCACTGATCTTTTAATTAATTTTGTCAATGTTTCTGTGATCTATTTTTAAAGTATTCGAAAATGTATGTTTTATCTTTTTTTTTTTCCAAAGAGAGGGGTCAGTGTTAGCTGTTCCTAACAAATTTAGTGCATAAAAGTCAAGGGCAAATATAAGCAGTCACTTCTAGAAGGAAAATAAATGTATTCAAGTATAATAAAAATGCTACTGACAAACAGTGATGCCTAAAATTAATTCCTGAGTGCTCGTATTAAATATGCAGTACAGTAATGACGGCACTGTAAAAAAACAGGGAACTGCAGACAAAGGACACAAAGTGCTGGAGTAACTCAGTGGGTCAGGCAGCATCTCTGGAGAACATAGATAGGTGACGTTTCATATCCTGACCCGAAACGCCATCTATCCAAAGTCTCCAGAGATGCTGTGTGACCCACTGAGCAACTACACCACTTTGTGTCGTTTAAATGACAACATGGTGTACTTTGACGCAATGAATTTTACAGACAGAGTTCAACATACTGATACTACTACCGACCACCACCAACTATGAATGAATTTCTAGGCAAATGCGTACAGGCATTTAACTGTTAAAATTTGTGAGGGGTTATGGGGAGATGCCAGGAGAATGGGGTTGAGAGGTAAAGATAGAATCAGCTGTGATTGAATGGCTTGATGGGCCAAATGGCCTAATTCTGCTCCTTTCACTTATGAATTTATGAAAATGGTCATAAAGATCTCAAACTTCTTTCATGTTCATGTAACAAAAATTTCACCAATTATGTTACCTATTTATATCTGTTTCTGCTTCAACCATTTGGAAAACTATGCATTGATCCAACATTTTACCAGAGATGTTAACATGTTCACGCTCCCTCACAAGTTTCTTTTAAAGAAAGAGAAGCTAATGCACTTGTGCAACTAAAACAGATAGAACAACCAAACAACGCACCACAAATTGATCGGCATTGATTCAAAGGCAAATTAACAAAGTAGCTGGGAATAATTGTAGTCAAACAAATGATCCTGACCAGTAACCTTAATGTGTCCTTCAAATACACACACATTTTTGCAATTTCCTATTTTTATTCTTGATTTCAGGTATTCTCAAGTTTTTCTTTTAATCTGTATGACAGCACAGTTACTCCTGGCTACATGTTCATTCTTACTAACATTTACCATCAAGTGCTATCAATTTTCTGACATCAATTTGCATATGACATGCATTAAAGTCAGTGCTGCGTTAATTATTTAAATGTGTGGCTTAACATTTATATCAACTCAGAGCTGAAGAACGAATCACATAGATCGTGCCCTGGTGAAAAATTGGCTCACACAATTAGGATGAACTTCATTTTCCTTCTCAGTTTTTCTTTTTTTGATTCTGCTAGTAAAAAAAAAGGTAAATTGTCTCTTGTGTGTATGTAGGATGGCGTTAATGTACAGGGTGATCACTGGTCTGCAGGGACTCGGTGGGCCAAAGGCTGTGTATCTTTAAAGTAAATGCACAGTGTTAAGCATGAAACACATATATACAGAGGGGGAGAAGGGGAATCTGCAAACATGTACTGACAGGATGAGGTGTTTCACACTAGGGCTTCAGAGATGTCCTTGTTCTTCAGGAAACGGGGCTTCCCCTCCTCCATTATAGATGAGGCTCTCACTAGGGTCTCTTCTACATCCCGCTGCTCCGCTCTTGCTCCCCCTCCCCCCACTCGCAACAAGGACAGAATCCCCTTCGTTCTCACCTTCCACCCCACCAGCCAGCGGATCCAACAAATCATCCGCCAACATTTCCGTCACCTACAACGGGACCCCACCACTGGCCATATCTTCCCATCCCCACCCCTCTCTGCGTTCCGCAGAGACCGTTTCCTCCGTAACTCCCTGGTCCACTTGTCCCTTCCTACCCAAACCACCCCAACCCCGGGCACTTTCCCCTGCAACCGCACGAGATGCAACACCTGTCCCTTTACCTCCCCCCTCAACTCCATCCAAGGACCCAAACAGTCTTTCCAGGTGAGACAAAGGTTCACCTGCACCTTCTCCAACCTCATCTATTGCATCCGCTGCTCTAGATGTCAACTTATTTACATCGGCGAAACCAAGCGCAGGCTCGGCGATCACTTCGCTGAACACCTGCGCTCGGTCCGCATTGACCAAACTGATCTCCCGGTGGCCGAGCACTTCAACTCTCCCTCCCATTCCCAGTCTGACCTTTCTGTCATGGGCCTCCTCCAGTGCCATAGTGAGGCCCACCGGAAATTGGAGGAACAGCACCTCATATTTCGCCTGGGCAGTTTGCAGCCCAGTGGTATGAACATCGACTTCTCCAACTTTAGATAGTTCCTCTGTCCCTCTCTTCCCCTCCTCCTTCCTAGATCTCCCTTTATCTTCCTGTCTCCACTTATATCCTTCCTTTGTCCCGCCCCCCTGACATCAGTCTGAAGAAGGGTCTCGACCCGAAACGTCACCCATTCCTTCTCTCCTGAGATGCTGCCTGACCTGCTGAGTTGCTCCAAATACTGACTACCTCGTTCTCTTGCCCCACCAAGCAATCACTCCATTGCTCCCCATCTCAACTCCCTGACCTTTCATTTCAAGGTTTTCCACCTGACTCTTGTCTATCTTCCTCACTGGAAACCTTTGAACTATCTTTAATTAGACCTTATCTTGCACTAAATTTTGTACCCTTCATCTGTATATTATGGACGGTTTGATTGTAAATATATATAGTCTTTTCTTTTCTTTGAGTGGATTCACTACACTTCTCACATGTGACAATAACAAACTAAAATAAACTCATCTAAGGCAAAATGGGGAGGTGATTGTTATGGGAATAGCGCACCCGGTGGTGCAGTACCGGGGATATATTACCCGTGAGACTGTAGCCAGGGTGATCCTGAATTAAAATGGCTGAACCCAAGACTTGAGTGTAAAGCCTCTGTTAATTAGTTGTGTAGCTGTACTGTAGCAGGTTACAGAAAGGAAACACACTAACAAAACAGTGGTTGTGGGTTGATTTGAATGAGTTTCCCAGCTTCAAATTAGTTTAGTTTAGTTTATTATTGTCAAGTGTACCAAAGTCCATTGAAAATCTTTTATTTGCATGCTCTCCAGTGAAAGAAAAGACTATAGATGATTACAATCAAGCCGTCCACAATGTACAGATTAAGGATAAAGGGTACAACATTTAGTGCAAGATAAAATCCGATAAAGATCTTTTAAAAGTCTCCAGTGAGGAAGATTGTCAAGACCCAGCTTCAAATATACAGCTCCCCAAAAATATTCGAGTCCACTTCTCTCAACTTCAGTCAACAAACATTTGCCCAATAGATTGAGAGGGTAAAAGAAAGCTGACCCATGCACCAGCAACTGCTGACAATGTAAATGGGAGCATCCAGCTTTCTGAAATACTGATACCGCAGTGAGGAGGGAAATGAAAGCATAAATACAGCTGAAGCAACATGATTTATGAAATCTCTTGGGTTAATGCCTTTATCTGCAGATGTGACTTCTGTATCCTCCTCATGTTCCTGGGTTCAGTTACTCCCTTTAATGATGTCACCAGCCATCAAAATTTAAAACATTAATTAACAGAAATAAATAGATCATTCCACAAGAGAATGAATCAGACCTCGCGAATGGTGGTAAGTCTTAAAGGAGGGTAATAACGTACAGATAGTCTCCCTGCTTTAGCAGTGGGTAAACATTGTGTAACTGGTCAAACATTATACAGATGTGAAAGGATCTTCAGTTACATCGGTGCTGGTGAGGCTAAATATGGCTGTAAAGGTATAAAAATTCAGAAAAGTTTTTATTCTACTTTTAGAAAGTAATAAAAGTAGACAGCTCCCGATTTAAAACCTCAGTGGAAAAATCTGTTGAGGAAAAAAATATTTTCCTGTTACAGTGGTTCCAAACATCAATTCTTCTTCCTCATCTTTTACTTTCGTACGGTATGGAACCAGGCCCTTCAGTCCACGCCGACCTGTTCACACTAGTTCTAGGTTATCCCACTTTCTCATCCACTCCCTATGGTGTCAATTAACCTACAAACATGCACTTCTTTTGGATGTGGGTAAAAACTGCAGCACTGAGAAACACACATGGTCGCAGGGAGAACGTGTGAACTCCACATCGACAGCACCAAGGTTAGGATTGATCCCGGGAATCTGGTGCTGTGAGGCAGTGGCTCTATCATTGTGCCGACCCTTCTGTTCAAAGCTAATAGTTGTTGAAAACCCTCAGATATTTTTTCCTCATCTTTTTGTTATTCACATTGCATTGAAGCTTTGTTTTAATTTTGCTTTGGGTGGAGCCTTGGCTGTGTTTCCCCTTGAAAATGAGGTCCTTAGATTAGCCCACTAATGCCCGGTACAAGAATAATAATGACAGCAATCCTGCCTCAAGCAATGTCAAGTTGTGTTTACTCAAAAGGGGACTCTCAGCAGCACTCCAAAGACGTAAAGGTTTGTAGGTTAATTGGCTTCGGTAAAATTGTAAATGGTCCCTACTGAGTGGGACAGTGCTAGTGTATGGGGTCATCGTTGGAGGGGCGTGGACTCGGTGGGCCGAAGGGCCTGTTTACGCGCTCTATCTCTAAACTCTAAAGTCTAAACAACATAAAGTGCTGGTGAGAAAACATGACGTTTCCGATTGAGACCCTTTGCCAGACTGATTATGTTCGGCAGAGAAAGCAAGACAAAGCCAAGTAACTGCCCCATTGTGCACGAAAGGTTTGGTCTGGGGTTCAGTCTGGTGTTTGGGGTTCAGCAGGCTCGAGGAAGACCATGTGGCTTGAGATATGCACCTAGCTTATTGGTAAATAGTGAATAAATGTCAGGAATGGCCAATTGAGGTACATTTTTGTTGCTTGGTATTCATCCTAAAACTGCCATTTGTATTGTGCACTCCCTCCAGAGTAACACAACAACATGGTAAAATTCATGCAATGAATCCACACTCTTCACAAGTTTACTTGGTGGCTAATGGATATTTCTGTTTGCTGGAATGAATTCCCGTGTTTTTCCGCATTGTTCTAAACTGTCAAATGGAGGAATATGGATCACGAACAGGCAGAGGAGATTAGTTTAACTGGGCATCATGTTCAGCATGGACACTGTGGGCCAAAGGCCCTGTTCCTCTGCTGTACTACTCTATGTTCCATGTTCAAATGTTGCCAACCATTCTAGTTGCAGAGTCAACAAGTTCAAAGAAGATGGTGTATTCATAGATGAACTGGGCAGCACAGTGGTGCAGCAGTAGAGCTGCTGCCTCACAGTGCCAGAGGCCCAGGTTTGATCCTGACTACGGGTGCTGTCTGTGCGGAGTTTGTACATTCTCACTGCGATCACGTGGTTTTTCTCCGGATGCTCCTGTTTCCTCCCAAATTCCAAAGATGCACAGGTTTGTAGTTTAATTGGTTTCTGTAAATTTCCCTTAGTGTGTCGGGCATAGATCAAGTGTATGGGTGGTCAATGGTCGGTGTGGACTCTGAGTCGGTGTGGACAATGGTCGTATCTCTGAGCCCCAAGGAATGAGGATACGAAGCAGTTGTAACAAACGTTTTTATTCTTTTTCGCAAATGTTCCCACATACTGTTCGGTGGCAGTCACCAGGAGCAGATCCATGGAAGATCATTTGGTGCATTGCTAAGAGATTTTAAGTTTGAACAGCATGGGTTACATCCAAGAAAATTTTACTTTGAACAAAATGTTCCCAATCCACCTACCAAAAAAACATTTGAACAAAAGTAGGAAGTCTTGCCGCATTGAAGCACCTGCTCCCTCCCAACATCACTGTTGTGTTTGTGCCGTGTCTTTAGGCAAACGTCAACTTAACAGTTATTTAGCACGCAGTGCTTCACCTGAGTCTCTTGTTGATCGTACTGAACCGAGCACCAAATAAAGGCCACAGAAGCACTGAAGTGCATTTCCGAAGAACATTCTTTTTTTCATGGATTGTTGGCGCAAGTCCAATACAGCCGAGTAAGACAAAACGACTAGCCAAACAAAAAGTACAGAACAAATATCCAAAAGTGGCCTTCCACCTCTGAAACCTTTACAAAATACGTGCTGGAAGAATGATTTTCAGCAAGTTGTTCAAAGATCAAAGTTGAGCACAAATTTACAATCAGATCCCCCGACCCACCTCAAAATTTCAGTTATGATCTTCCTATGTGATTGGATAATTCCGTTCAAACTGTGCGTGAAATATGAAGACATAGACACAAGGAACTGCAGATGCCGGTCTACCAAAAAAGGGACGAAGTGCTGGAGTAACTCAGCGGGTCAGGCAGCATCTCTAGAGAACATGGAAAGGCGATGTTCATGATTTCATGTTCATAAGTGATAGGAGGAGAATGAGGCCCATCAAGTCTACTTCGCCATTCAATCATGGCTGATCTATCTTTCCCTCTCAACCCCATTCTCCTGCCTTCTCCACATAACCCCTGAACCCGTACTAATCAAAAATCTATCATATCTCTGCCTTAAAAATATCCATTGACTTAGCCTCTATAACCTTCTGTGGCAATGAACTCCCCAGGTTCAGCACCCTCTGACTATAGAAATTCCTCTTCATCTCCTCCCTAAAGGTATGTCCCTTTATTCTGCAACAATGGCCTCCGGTCCTAGACTCTCCCACTAATGGAAACATCCTCTCCACATCTACTCTATCCAGACCTTTCACTATTGGGTAAGTTTCAATGAGGTTCCCCCTCATCCTTCTAAACCTCAGCAAGTGCAGGGCCAGTGCTGCCAAATGCTCTAATGTTTTGGGTTGGGAACTCTCTTCAGGTGAAAGATAAATCTTCGTAGTCCAGTCCAACATACAAGAGTACTCTTTAGCCCATCGTGAGTCAATGGATGGATTGTCCACTTCGTCCAATTTCCCCACCGTTCTTCATATAATCATATCATATCATATCATCATATATATACAGCCGGAAACAGGCCTTTTCGGCCCACCAAGTCCGTGCCGCCCAGCGATCCCCGCACATTAACACTATCCTACACCCACTAGGGACATTTTTTACATTTACCCAGCCAATTAACCTACATGCCTGCACGTCTTTGGAGTGTGGGAGGAAACCGAAGATCTCGGAGAAAACCCACGCAGGTCACGGGGAGAACGTACAAACTCCTTACAGTGCAGCACCCGTAGTCAGGATCGAACCTGAGTCTCCAGCGCTGCATTCTCTGTAAAGCAGCAACTCTACCGCTGCGCTACCGTGCCGCCCAAATATAATGCCTGGATGGGTGCTGAATGGAATGAGGAACATTCTTTGCATTTCATCTTCAATCAGATGTCATCGGACTAATTCTTAGAATCCAAATGAGCCTTAGGAGGATTTAAACTTTGTCAGCTATTGAACAGGTGAGCACATATGTCCCTAATGTTATTAGTCTGAAGAAGGTTCCCGACCCGAATCGTCGCCTATCCATGCCCTTTAGACACTCCAAGTTACTCCAGCACTTTGTGTCCCTAATATTATTGGTTGAACTGTTGGAAGCACACTCAAACCTCTTCATGATATTGGGGTAGGGTAGTGGGGGGGGGGGTTGACATCCACACTTACTTGCCTCTCTCTGTGTGCCCATTCTTGAGTATTAGCATCACTACAGATGGGAAAATGAGACCCGAAACAGAAGCTATGCTTAAGGAGCAGAGGCAATAGGAAGAAGAGAAATAACAAAACCTAAATACGCACAACCAGGAATTTTACTGCAGAATTTATTTTCTAATCCCATGGCAATATATCCATTTGGATAAAAGCACAGAACAGTGCTGATGCAATGAAAGGAAAAAGCTGCCGCAGCCCTCAGATAGTTAAACTGAAATGAACCAATGACTGAAAAAAAAAAATCCCTTCCTTTGCAATCTTTCCTTATAAATCAACCACTATCTGAGAGGTGGGAAGGGAAAAGTATTTCACTTGACAAAGGAGCAAAGTTTCACAAGTTATTTTTATGCAATCCCTGGAAAGGGTCCAAATTTATTTAAAGAGGCAGCGCTCCCAAATTTCTTCATCCCTGTAGGTGAACATTAGAGATGTTATTACGAAGCCGGAGGAGGAGGCTGGGAATGGAACCCATTTCGCCAGAACTCCAACCCATTTTGCTTTACGTTATCAGAGGTTGTTGTGTGGGGTGGTGGGAAAGAAGGCTCACATCCCTTGTGCAAAGAGCTGACAGGAAAAAAGTGAAGAGCATTAGACTCTGAAATTACCAACTCCTCTCTCGTATATGCTTTATTTAGTTTAGTTTAGTTTATTATTGACATGCGTACCAAGGTGCAGTGAAAAGATTTTTTTGTTGCATGCTATCTAGACAGCAAAAAGACAGTACATAATTACAATCAAGCCATCTACAGTGTACAGATATAGGATAAAGGGAATAATGTTTAGTGCAAGATGAAGTCCAGTAAAGTCTGATTAAAGATAATTCGAAGGTCTCCAATGAGGTAGATGGTAGGTCATGGTCTCCTGGGGAAAAAGGTTCAGAATGTACCATATCTATGCCACTCATAATTTTTGTATACTTTTATCAGGTCTCCACCAACCTCTGACGCTCCAGAGAAAACAATCCAAATTTGTCTGACCTCTCCTCATAACGGATACCCTTAAATCTAGGCAGCATTCTGGTAAACCTCTTCTGTGCCATCTCCACAGCCTCCACTCCTTCCTGTAATGGGGTGACCACAAAAGGGGTTTCACACAGAGGGTGGTAGGTATATGGAACAAGCTGCCAGAAGAGGTAGTCGAGGCACGTACTATCACAACATTTAAAAGATGTTTGGACCGGTTCATGAATAGGAAAGGTTTAGAGGGATATGGGCCAAATGCGGCAAGGTGGGACTAGTGTAGATGGGACACGTTGGCTAGAATGGGCACGTTCGACCAAAGGATCTGTTTCCATGCTGTATATAACTCTTAACTAACTGTGCCTCTGGTCAAGCCTTTCCAGTGCCATGCAATGACCACCTCTAGCAGGCGAGTATTGATCCACCTACCCTTGACATTCATGATGTACGACTCTATGACTAACTGCGCACAATGCTCCAAATACGGTACAGCCAACATTCTACAAAGCTGCAACATGTCTTCCTGACTCTGACTCTTGTCGACTCTCAGTCCCGAGTCCCATTCAACTGCACTTTGATGAGAAAAACCATACCTAGGAGCTTTGAATCAGCCTATTTACAGAGCAAGCTGTAATCCAAGCACGTAATCCTTCACACACTTTGACCGAGACAGAAACCTTCCATGTTCTTTCTTCAGTGTTCAGTTTGAGCCTGGCAGCATGATTACAATTAGTTCCAGTACTAATGACATTATCACGATTATAGCCAATTCAAGTGTCAGGTAGCGTTTTGATGGTCACTTTGCTTCATTAAATCTAATTTCATTTATTTTAAGCCCATTAGAAAGTTCAAAGCATGGGAAGCACAATCTTTCACTTACACCTCAAGACAGGAAGGTTTTGATAATCTTGCTAATTTTAAAATTATAATGATGGTGCAGGGGCTCCTGCGGGGGTTACAGATGTGAATTAAAAAGGGAATTATTAAACAACATTCACCTTGAAAAGTGCAACAAATGGGCCTGTACAATTATGACTTTGCCCATTCTAGTCGATTCAAGTCCTAATTCAAAGAAAATAAAGTTTTAAAAAATCTGTCTGAAGTTTGGAACAGCATTTATAGGATTGTGGTACAAGCAATGTTGTACAAAGGCAAAGCTCCAAGCAGTGCCTCGATTGAGTGTTGTGTGAGAATTAGCATGGGTGGGATAATGGTGCTGAATTTATAGGCAGCATATTTTAACTAGTGACCAGCTTTATTACCTGTTTAAGGCAAACAGTAAGGAGATGTAGGCACATTAACACTTCATCCGTCCAAACAAATACCAGAAGCAGACCTGAATACCTCAGCACTAAATTAAACCAAATTCATGAAACTACCCTTTTAAAGCCAGACTGCCCCTCAATGGGCAACAACATTTCTCACAGGGAAGATAGGGCAGATCAAAAGTAAGTAATTGCATGAACTGTTTCCAGATATGTGATGAGGTGTTGCGTCAATGCATGTTTTAGTTTAGTTTAGTTTTAGTTTGGAGGTACAGCGCAGTAACAGACCCTTCGGCCCAGCAAGTATGCAGCGACCGGCGATCCCTGCAGTCCAACACTATCCTACACACACTAGGGACAATTTACAATTTTACTAAGCCAATTAACCTACAAACCTGGAAGTCTTTGGAGTGTGGGAGAAAACCTACGTAGGTCATGGGGAGAACGTACAAACTCCTGTAGTACCTGTAGTCAGGAACAAACCCGGGTCTCTGGCGCTGTAAGGCACCAACTCTACCGTTGCTCCACTGTGCCACCCCATCTTTTGACATAAATTTCTCCCAGGTAATTGATCAATAGTTAGACAATACGACACAAGAGAAAAAAATATATATATACAATATAGCCTTTCACTTCCTCGGGTCATCCAAAATACCTCTCAGTAAATGAAATATTTCTGAAATGTCTTCACATAAAAATCAGCAGCATATATCTGCCAGGGCAATTCCTACAAACAGTAACTGATTTTGTGATATTAGTTGAGAGATAAATGTTGCTCGTGACAATAGCGGGTAACACCTGGGTTATTTGTTGAATAGTTTCCCGAGATCATTTATACCCACCGCTGATGGGCTATTTGTTTGAAGTCTCACCCCCAACTTGGCACTTTTGACAGTGCAGCACTCCCTCAAGACTACACTCAAGTCAGCAAGGAGATTCGCATTCAAGTTTCAGGAGTGAGATTCATTGAAAAGGAAAATCAGATGTTACACTTTCAATAAGAGTGGGTAAGGAAAAGTATTTGAACAGAATAGATGATATGTTCTTCTGGAAAAGGGCAGGTTGGAATGAAATGGAAAAGTGTGATTGGCCTAGTGAATCAGGGACCTATTTACTTTGACCCTCGCATTAGTTTTGTGAGAAAGTAGTTCACTTTTCTACTGTAAATAAAATTCAGAGTGCTGGAGTAATTCAGTGGGTCAGGCAACATCTCAGGAGTACATGGATAGGCGATGTTTCAGGTCAGCTATCTATGTCCTCCTGATATGCGGCCTGACCTATTGAGTTACTCTAACACAAAGTCAGAGACCTGGGTTAGAAACTAAACTTGGGTGCTGTCTATATGGCATTTACTCGTTCTCCCTGTGACCACGTGGGTTTTCTTTGTGGGCTCCTGCTTCCTTTGAGAGTACGAAGACATACAGGTTTGTAGGTTAATTGGCTTTGGTCAGTTGTAAAAAAATGTCCTTAGTGTGTAGGATAGTATGTGGTGATCGCTGGTCGGCATGGACTTGATGGGCCAAAGGACCTGTTTCCGCACAGTGTCTCTAAAGTCCTTCCACATCCCAAAGATGTGCAGGTTTGTAGGATAATTGGCCTGTGCAAAATTGCCCCTAGTGCGTGGGGAATGGATGAAAAATAAGATAACATAGAAATAGTGTGAACGGCTGTTTGATCGTCAGTGTGCTCCCGGCGGGCTAAACAGAATGTTTCCATGTTGTATCTCTAAACTAAACTAAAATATAATGGGCTGGAAAAATACTGGATGTAGGAATTGCTGGATATCTACTTTAGATTGTGGGAATGGATTGGGCATGTGAATGAGCTCCATTAAATAATCAATTGGCTTATTGTTTTCCTCTTCCATTACTTTAAGTTAGGCCTCAAACCACTTCTTTTTTGGTTCCTACTCATGAAAACGAGCAATCAACAGTGAAACCAGCAATGCTTGGTACTCGTGGGAGGAACATGGTATAAGATATGGTTGAACTGATACCTACTGAAGTCAACTCCCCCTCACACATCTCTGGAGTCAATACCACAAAAACACGGGGGTTAATGGGACAGGAAAGTTATGTTACTGTAAGTACTTTGAATCATTTACCATACCGAGGCATCCCTCACCTCTGGTAAGTAAAACTTTTCAGCGAGGCATTGCAAGCCAAGCAACATAAAATGAACAACCTAAAAACAGTGTAGGAAGGAACTGCAGATGCTGATTTATACCGAAGATAGACACAAAGTGCTGGAGTAACTCAGCGGGTCAGGCAGCATCTCGGAAGAAATAGGATGGGTGACGTTCCGGGTTAGAACCCTTCTTCAGACTGAAAGTAGGGGGGGTGGGATTCAAGAGAGAGCTAGATAGAGCTCTTAAGGATAGCGGAGTCAGGGGGTATGGGGAGAAGGCAGGAACGGGGTACTGATTGAGAATGATCAGCCATGATCACATTGAATGGCGGTGCTGGCTCGAAGGGCCGAATGGCCTCCTCCTGCACCTATTGTCTATTGTCTATTGAAATATTTTCAGTCTGAAGAAGGATTCCAACCCAAAATGTCACCCATTTGTTTTTCTCCAGAGATGCTGCCTGACACACTGAGTTACTCCAGCACTTTGTGTCTATCTTCAACCTAAAAACAATAGTAGAAACTGGAATGTATGGACAGGCTGATATGGATGCCAAACACACAATGTTGCACCAAATGCAAAACAATTACTCTAAAGCCGCTCAACTTTAGAGTCAGAGAAAGGAACAACATGTGCAGGTATGATAAGATCAGGGAATGATCTCAAAATCTTTGGTCTACTGATCATGGATTTCTACCCCAAGTACCAAGGGTGAGCTTTTTTTTAACCTCTTAAGAAATTACATTGCAAGCAAAATTAAGGAGCTAGAAATACCCACCAAAACGTTATTACTTTCAATCTAAGAATTTACGAAAACATGAATCAAATAGCCACTTGATCCCCCTCTTACATTCAATAAGGTCATGGTTGATCAGGTAACAGGTTGTAAATAAATTTATTTTATGCAATTCATGCTTCTGAATCACTTGCAAATGTTTATTTCGTTGCAATGAAAAGTTAGTGCAAATCTTCTCAAAGAGTCCAATTTTGTCACTTCCAATGGAGAGTAGTTATGTTTCATTCAACTGCCGTTAATTAAAGAGAACTTTGAAATGTTCTCTTTGAAATGAGCGATGAAAATCTTTCAGTCCAAAGAAGGGTACCGACTCCAGAAATGCTGCCTAACCCGCTGAGTTATTCCAGCATTTTGAATCTATCTACGAACTTTTAAAAACTTGTTATAACTGTGAAAGTCTGGACAAACCTTATCAAAAAGTTTTCTATTTGCTCCCTTTCCTGCATATTCTACATAATCATTGCTCTCTGTACACTACAAAAATGTCAATTGTGCCTTTGAATATTTTTAATCATTCTACCTCTACAACTCTGTAGTAAAAATTGACAAAGATTTGAAGCCATCTGCAAGAAGAAATTCTTTCCATGTCTTAAGTAACAAAGCATTTATTCTGAAACAGGAAGGGAAACAACTTTGAACATCTACCTTGGCAAGCCCTCTCAATCAGAAAATAATATTTTCTTGACTTCTCCCCACTGCTACAATCAGTTGGAAGAAGGATCCCGAACCTCATTTCCTCGTATCTCCTCTCTGAATCTTGTGCTTTATCAAGAGTATTTATCATTCTTCAGTCCAATAAGCATGGACATTGTAGGCCAAAAGGCATAATCCTTTGCTGTTCTATGCAAACATAGACCCAACCTGCTCAAACCTCTCTCACATGTCAATTCCTTCATCCAATCTGTTGATTCCCCTCTGAACTACCACCTGAAGGCAGGACTTTGGTCTGGAAAAAAAAATCTCTCTTTAAATAAAGATACTAAAACAGCATGTAATACTCTGAGAACTGCCTGATCTACATGTTGTACAGTTGTAAGAGTTACGAATTATGAAGCTAGAGGAATTTTAATTTAGGTTAGTTTAGTTTAGAGATATAGCATGGCGGGCCCTTTGGCCCACCGAGTCGACGCCGACCAGTAATCCCCGTATACTAACACTATCCTACACACACTAGGACCAATTTATCCAAGCCAATTAGCCTACAAACCGGTACATCTGTGGAGTGTGGGACAAAACCGGAGATCCCGGAGAATACCAGGGAGAGTGTACAGACAGTACCCATACCCAAACTCTGTACAGACAGCACCCACAGACAGGACCAAACCATGGTCTTTGGAGCTGTAAGGCAGCAACTCTACTGCGGTGTGTGTGTGTGTGTGTGGGGGGGGGGGGGGGGGGGGGGGGGGAAGAAGGGAGAGAGAAGAAGGGTTTTGTATTTTTACCTAAAATTGGAGAATTCTATGTGTATACCAGAGATGCTGCTCGACCTGCTGAGTCACTCTGACATTTTGTGTCTATCAATGTCTATGCCATTGGGTTACCAAGCTACCGAAGCAGAATATGGATCTGTAAGGTTACAGCTGCACAAGCATTAAACCTAGTCACTTACTAGAGTTTCTAAAATCCATTAACAAACAGGAGTTCATACCTTTAGTATAAGAAAATAACTGCAGATGGGTCTCGACCCGAAACGTCACCCATTCCTTCTCTCCCGAGATGCTGCCTGACCTGCTGAGTTACTCCAGCATTTTGTGAAAAAAGGAGTTCATACCTTGATCTGATGTTGACAGATGAAGACTTCTCAATATTCACATCCACATGGCAAATAAAGCCCATCATCTAAAGCTTTGCAAGGAAAAACTTGAACCAGAGGGGTCCAAAAGTCACCAATGCACACACAATACAGATGTGAAGCAAACTGGTGGAATAAATATATATGACTGAAGGCCAGACAAAGTTAAAATGAAAATCGTGTGATAATGAGACATAAACGGTATGAGAAATATGTTCCTATTGATTATAAGCTGTTTAAATTTATCAGTCATGGCAACTGGTAGTAGTTACTTATCATAAGTTTTGTGAATATGTAGAGTTAGAGGCTTTGGTGAATTCCCTTTGAGAATTTGTTGAGCTGAATGCCCTTAATTCACCACCCACCAGTATTCTGATCATTATCACATCATCATTAGTTTCACTGCTTCTTGGCAACACCCAATTTCCACCCACTGTACTTTTATCGATTGAAATAACCTCAAAGATATAACATATGCAATCATGATGGTCAATGCTGTAATACCAGCTTTTAAATCCAGCTTGAAAACATTAGCTGAAAATAATGCAGCAAACGGCATTGAGAAACAGAAATGTTCTGCTCTTTTCCCTAATTGTAATCAATATATCACACAAATAATTGGAATATCAACTCTGACAAGCTCATCAAACAGAGTCTGGCAGTCTGAAGGAATGTAGACACAAGGAACTGCAAATGCTTGTTCACAAAAAAAGACACAAAGTGCTGGAGTAACTCAGCAGATCAGGCAGTATCTCTGGAGAACAAGGAGAAATGACGCTTCAGGTCAAGATAGAAACATAGAAAATAGGTGCAGGAGGAGGCCATTCGGCTCTTCGAGCCAGCACCGCCATTCATTGTTATTATGGCTGATCATCCACAATCAATAATCTGTGCCTGCCTTCTCCACATATCCCTTGATTCCACTGGCCCCAAGTGCTCTATCTAACTCTCTCTTAAATCCATCCAGTGATTTGGCTTCCACTGCCCTCTGTGGAAGAGAATTCCACAAATTCACAAGAAGACCTTTCTTCCAAACTGAAATGACACCCATCCATGTCCTCCAGGGATGCTGCCTGATCCGCTGAGCTACTCCAGCACTTTGTGTTGTGCTCAAGATTCCAACATCTGCAGTTCCTTATGACTTCACCAAGCACAATATAACTCTACTAAACAACACAGACGATCCTGTAAATTGGATGGTTCCAATGATCCACTGTGGCAATCAGATGCAGCATCCTGTCTCAAACCCAAAAGGCATTGTTTGATGACCAACTCTTGGAGACCGAGCATTGAATGTGTACTGCACTGACAAGAAGTCATCTTTCAGTTGAAAAGCTAAATAAACCGAGGCCCTGCCCTCTCAGATGATGTTAAAATAAATCTAAATACACTTCTTTGAGTGCAAAAGAATAAACACAGAACAACACGGCACAGGAATAGGCCCTTTGCCCACAATGTCTGTGCTGAACATTATACCAAGACCAATGCTTATCTGTCTAGACATAAGCCATACCCCTTATTTCTCTGCGTATCCAGTGTCTATCCAAAAGTCTCTTATTTGCCACTATTGTATCTGCTTCCACCACCACTCCTGGCACTCACTACCCTCTGTGCAAAAACGTGCACCACACATCTCCTTTAAACATTGCCCCTCTCACCGTAAAGCTACAGCCTCTAGTATTTGATATTTCCATCCTGAGAGAAAAGGTTCTGACTGTCTACCCTAGGTTCTGACTTTCTACCCAGACTCCAGACTCCAGGTTAATAGTTATCCCTGAACTAACATGTAATTTTTGTTATCAGTGTTATTTTGTGTGTGGGTTGACTGCACACATCTATAGTATGATTTGTAGGGGAAAAAAACCCTGCAGATGCTGGTTTAAATCAAAGGTAGACACAAAATACTAGAGTCACTCAGCGAGTCAGGCATCATCTCGGCAGCGAACGAATGAGTGATGTTTCGGGTTGAGGCCCTTCTTCAGTCCGAAGAAGGGTCTCGACCGGAAACGTCACCCATTCCTTCTCTCCCGAGATGCTGCCTGAACCGCTGAGTTACTCCAGCATTTTGTGTCTACCTTATAGTATGATTTGACTGGATAGCACGCAAAGATTTTGTGTTTCTTGGTTTACGCGACGATAATAAACCAATACCAACATTCTATTTGTTTGGGATCTTCCCATGCATAGCAGGCTGTCATGTTTAATACATTTGAACAGGTGGCTATACTTCAAATGCACTTCAGTGCCTTTAAAGTGTTTTGGATTGTCCTGTGGTCCTGAAGTGTATTATAAGGGCTCAAATATTTGGTCTGATCCACTGTAAGTCAACACCTGCACTCGGTCCGCGTTGTCCAAACTGGTCTCCCGGTGGCCGAGCACTTCAATTCCCCCTCCCATTCCCAGTCTGACCTTTCTGTCATGGGCCTCCTCCAGTGCCTTGGTGAGGCCCACCGGAAATTGGAGGAACAGCACCTCATATTTCGCCTGGGCAGCTTGCAGCCCAGTGGTATGAACATCGACTTCTCCAACTTTAGATAGTTCTTCTGTCCCTCTCTTCCCCTCCTCCTTCCCAGATCTCCCTCTATCTTCCTGTCTCCACCTATATCCTTCCTTTGTCCCGCCCCCCTGACATCAGTCTGAAGAAGGGTCTCGACCCGAAACGTCACCCATTCCTTCTCTCCTGAGATGCTGCCTGACCTGCTGAGTTACTCCAGCATTTTGTGAATAAATACCTTTGATTTGTACCAGCATCTGCAGTTATTTTCTTATACTAACTGTAAGATGTTACACTCTTGCAAGCATCGTGCCCACATTCAGACTTCAGTGGCAGTTGACTACCTCCCTTTGTGGGCAATCATGTTGATAGATCTCATCTTTTGCGTCATAACATTTAAGGGTTTTGTGAAACAAAACACATTCAAAGCACATCAAGAGTCAACTACAGTACTGACCAGACAAGAGATGAGTAAAAGACTCAGTCCCTGGAATCTAACAGCTTTTATAGTCATTTCACATTTTGCTGTGGTACGATTTGAGCTTGCAAAATTAAGCAACACGTAATTACATCTATCAGGGTCAGTCTCACAATTAGTGTGCTGTTCACAATTTCCTTTTGATTTAAATAGAAGAACATTTTCTTTGAAGGGAAATTATATTTTAAAAAAGTTATTACTGGTATTCTTATTTAGAAATGGAAACAGGAAAGGGCTCGCACAATATTATGGCAAAACCAGCATATCAATTTCACTTTACCAGCCTATCTCAAACACCTTAATTTTCTCAGTATCCAGGCATCTACTGATATCCGTTTCACTGATACAAAAATGAATAGCCTTGTGAGGATATTTCTCCCAGTGTCCATGCTAATATTGCACGCTGTGGTTCCAAGACAATGGCCAAAGATCTAAACCCTTTAGAGGGATACAAGGAACTACGGGTGCTGGTTTAGACTGAAGAAGGGTACCGACCCGAAATGTCGTCCGACGAAGGGTCTCGACCCAAAATGTCACCCATTCCTTCTCTCCAAAGACGCTGCCTGTCCCGCTGAGTTACTCCAGCATTTTGTGTCTACCTTCGATTTAAACCAGCATCTGCATTTCTTTCCCACACGTTTTGTCGCCTATCCATGTTCTCCAGAGATGCTGCCTGACCCGCTGAATTACTCCAGCACTTGGTGCCTTTTTTTAAAAAAACCTTTGATTTGGAAAAATAAGTCTCTTAACAGTCCCCTATCACACACAATGAGAATTTAATGCATTTCACTGAAATTGAGATGCCTTAAAAATGCAAGTTGCTTTCGATGTTCTTGCAGGATAGAGCCAATTATTTCTACATCCTGCTTAATTAACATGCAACACATGCCTTCTGTTTCGAAGCTTTAGAAACAATGGTCTTTTCTTTGTAAAGGAAAACACTTGTTCCTTTGAAAAGTAATCAGGAAACTTTAAAACTCTGCAATTTCTTATCTGACGAGATAAAAATGGCTATCAGGTATAATTAAGTTAATGTGAATTGCTGATTAAAACTTCCTGAGCACAGAACTGTTTGTTCCCCCGTTACTTCCCTATTGCAAAGGATAAGAGTGTGTTTCTTTCATTTTCGTTCATGTTCTTGCACAGTTTTATCAGGATTGGGCAGAGGTTATCAGTCTGGCAGAGGTCCATACATAGACCGTGAGCCGCTTTGTAGGCACATAGATTTTGTAGCTCATTAGAAGCTTAGCTCCTCTCTTGTAATCACAACGTTCATAATAACACTGGAGAGCTCCAATCTCACCGCAGACTATATAAAGCTTTCACCCTTATGCTAACCCCAACAGATTGGAAACTGCAGCAGCAACAGAAAAATAGACATCAAAAGATTTCTCCTTCTCCCCCAAAAAAGCTTCATCATTGCACAGCCAGTTTAACATTTTGCTGTAAACTAAATTGGGCAGAGGATTATCCGCAAGGATTATCAGGAAAGCTCACTTTAAAAACAAAACAAAGTATGAACTGTTTCTGTATAGGAAGGGACTGCAGATGCTAGTTTGTACAGAAGATAGACACAAAATGCTGGAGTAACTCAGCGGGTCAGGCAGCATCTCTGGAGAAAAGGAATTGGTGACGTTTCGGGTCTAGGCCCTTCTCCAGACAGTCTGAAGGATCTCGACCCAAAATGTCACCTATTCCTTTTCCCCAGAGGTGCTGCCTGACCCGCTGAGTTACACCAGCATTTTGTGTTTATGCACTGTTTCTATTTTTCCTGCACAATATACAGTTCATATATCCCCAAAACACACCACTCCACAAGGTTGTACACCCAAATTCACCACTCCACATTGTTAAAAAAATTGCCACACTGAAGTTATAGGGAGTCACAGAGAGTCAGAATCGAACCCAAATGAAACAGGCCCTTCCATTATTGCTGAGGTCCTGGCAGATGGAGAGATGCCTTTTTTTAAATCAAATGTGCAGGGTTTCCTGTAGTCTAGTTTAGTTGACTTTATTGCCACTTGTACCAAGGTACAATGAAAAATCTTTTGTTGCGTGCTATGCAATCAGCGGAAAGACTACATGATTACAATTGAATCGTCCACAGTGTAATTAAAGGGAATAATGTTTAGTGCAAGATAAAGTCCAGTAAAAATAATCCATACATCTCCAAGTAGTCCATACATCTGAAACCTAATGGACCTTGCTATATCAACAAATTCTCACGGAATGAGGGAAGGCCTGTCTGTACTTCAACACTTGCTGCTACCCGAGTAAAGATAGACACAAAGTGCCAGAGTAATTCAACAGGTCAGGCAGTATCTCTGGAGAAAAATGATAGGTCACGTTTTGGGTTGGGACCCGAAAAGTCACATATCCTTATTCTCTGTAGATACTGCCTCACCCGTTGAGTTACTCCAGCACTTTGTGTCTATCTTTGGTATAAACCACCACCTGCAGTTCTTGAACTCCCCTTCCCAGCCACGTACTGACCCTTCTGTCCTGGGCCCCCTCCACTGTCAGGGTGAGACCACACGCAAATTGTAGGAAGAGAACCTCATATTGTGCTTGGGCGGAGTACAACCCAGCGGTATGAATATTGATTTCTCTAATTTCAAGTGACCGTTAGATTCCATCTCTCTCCGTCGGCCCCACACTAGTAGTCACTAGTTTCACTGTTTGTCTACCTTCGTTATCACCAAAAATGGACCATTTGGGCCCCACCTTTCCTTGCTCATCGGTGCCGTCTCTGATTTGTTCTGAACCTTTTCATACCTCTAGTTTCCCTCTCCCCTGACTCTCAGTCTGAAGAAGGGGCTTGACCCGAAACATCACCTATTTCTTTTCACCAGAGATGCTGCCTGACCCGCTGAGTTACTACAGCATTTTGTGTCTGTCTTGGGTGTAAACCAGCATCTGCACTTCCTTCCTACACATTTTGTTTCCACATGTTGCCTGAATAAACTTGGAAGTTAATCACCGCAAAATTAAAGTGCAGACAATAGAGCCATAGAAACCTCTAACTTCCCTTTGCCCCCTAGTTCACAGAAGATTTGGTCCATTTTTAATAAATAAAAGTAAACATATTAACTGTCAAATTATCATCATATTGCTATGTTTCTCCACAGTATATTGCTCTCCAGACTGGTACTTGTGACACCACTTTGTAGTGGATACACATCAATAGAGTTGTATAAATTTGCAGAGGCAGAAGAAGCCACTTTCACTGATACCAAATCTCCCCAGAGTGTGGACCTAAACCCAGTGAAGAAATATTTCATGAAATGGAATCTCAGGCAAAACCCCCTTCATAACAACAGCCGCGAAATTTAATCTTGGTAACAGGAGCAGGAATACAACTTGCTGTGGTAAATGTCTGTGGCCGTACTCTGGCCAATCTTGGAATGACAGACCACATCTTAAGCTTCAAAGACCACCTGAAGAAAGTCGAGCTAACAAGAGGAAAATAAGCCTTTTGAGTCAAGAGAGTTTAATTGTTATATATAAAGATGAACAGAACAATGAAACTCTTGCCTGGGCAGCTTGCAGCCCAGTGGTATGAACATCGACATCTCCAACTTTAGATAGTTCCTCTATCCCTCTCTTCCCCTCCCCTTCCCAGATCATCCTCTATCTTCCTGTCTCCACCTATATCCTTCCTTTCTCCCGGCCCCCTGACATCAGTCTGAAGAAGGGTCTCGACCTGAAACGTCACCCATTCCTTCTCTCCTGAGATGCTGCCTGAGCTGCTGAGTTACTCCAGCATTTTGTGAATAAATACCTTCGATTTGTACCAGCATCTGCAGTTATTTTCTTATATTATATAATGAAACTCTTGCATTCGGCAGCACAACAGGACTGCAAAAACAATACACATAGAGAGTATTAAATAAAATATAAATTCAATAAATTAATAGTCCCAATACTAGTGCAAAATAAATTTTTAGTGCAAGCAAAGATGGTTCACAGATCTCAGTTGAACAGTGTTCGACAGCCTGATGGTTATTTGGAAGGAGGTATTCGTAAACCTGATGGTCATGGTTTTCAGACGCTTATACCTTCTTGCTGATGGTAGGAGTGAAATGAAAATGTGACCAGGGTGGTGTTTGTTTTTGATGCTACTGGCTGCCTTTATAGAGGCAGTGCTTCCTGAAGACTAGTTTAGTTTGGTTCATTGTCACGTGTACTGAGGTACAGTGAAAAGCTTTTTGTGGCGTGATAACCAGTCAGTAGAAAGACTATATATGATTCCAATCGAGCCCGTCCACTGTCTACAGATACATGATAAAGGGAATGACGTTTAGAGCAAGATAAGTCCAATAAAGTCCGATTCAAAATAGTCTGAGGGTCTCCAATGAGGTAGATGGTAACTCAGGACCGCTCTCTTGTTGTTGATATGATTGTTCAGTTGCCTGATAACAGCTGGGAAGAAACTGTCCCTGAATCTGGAGGTGTGTGCTTTCACACGTCCTCACCTCTTGCCTGATGGAAGAGGGGAGAAGAGGGAGTGATCGGGGTGTTAATTTACAGTAAAAGGTTGGAAGAGCAAAGTATTGGGCCTGATTTGTAGAATCCAATGTGGTACTGCAATACAGCATTTGGTTAGATTCTAGCAAGTTGCATAAGATTCATCTGATCCATCTCGGAGTGTTCTGTGTCCTATTAGGGTACAAGTGACAGCACAGCACTTCTCCAGGTGTACTGTAGAGAGCGTATTAACTAATTCCATCATGGCCTGGTGCAACTCAAATGCACAAGAATGAAAGATAACATAGAAACATAGAAAATAGGTGCAGGAGTAGGCCATTCGGCCCTTCGAGCCAGCACCACCATTCAATATGATCATGGCTGATCATACAGAATCAGTACCCTGTTCCTGCTTTCTCCCCATATCCCTTGATTCCATTAGCCCTAAGAGCTATATGCAACTCTCTCTTGAATACATCCAGTGAATTAGCTTCCACTGCCTTCTGTGGCACAGAATCCCACAGATTCACAACTCTCTGGGTGAAAAAGATTTTCCTCATCTCAGTCCTAAATGGCCGTCCCCCTATTCTTAAACTGTGAACCCTGGTTCTGGACTCCCCCAACATCGGGAATATTTTTCCTGCATCTAGCCTGTCCAATCCCTTAATAATTGTATATGTTTCTATAAAGGTCCCCTCTCATCCCTCTAATTTCCAGTGGATACAAGCCCAGTCGATCCTTCCAGTGGATATAAGCCCAGTCGATCCAAAGAGTAGTAGACACTGTCCAGTCCATCACATATACTGACCTCCCCACTATAAAAAGAATCCTTCAGATACCTCCCGATTCAGAGACAAATTCAACCCTCCTGTTATCAGGCAACCGAACCATTGTAACAACAACTAGAGAGCAGTGTAGGAAAATAACTGCAGATGCTGGTACAAATCGAAGGTATCACAAAATGCTGGAGTAACTCAGCAGGTCAGGCAGTATCAAGCAGTGATGAGCAACTATGTACCTCGTTGGAGACCCTTGGACCCATTGCTACATACAATATGGAACCATTTTGTTTCCAGCCGAAGGGATCTCAGATTTTCTTCATCTCCTTCACACTAAGAACACAACTTGGTTACCACTTTACAACTGGGTACACTACAGTGGTTGGAAACAGTGAAATACCCAAGACTTCCAAGAAATATTACAAATTAGGGATTGAATTTAATAGCCAGATATTCAAGGTACAGTCCAATACTGCAACCCTGCCTTATTTAAAAAGAAGTAGGCTGGATGTTGCTGCACACTTTGGTGTGATTTCTGTTGCCCAAATGCATCAAAATCAACTTTATGCACTTTTGGCCCACTTGAAAATCACATAAACCTAGATCAATAGGGTGGCAGGGTGGCAGAGTTGGGTTTGATTCCAACCTCAGGTGCTGTCTGTGTGCGAGTTTGCACATTCTTGCCGTGACCTTATGGGTTTCCTCTGGGTGCTTCCTCTCACATCCCAAAGTTGTGCAATTTGTAGATGATTTGGCTTCTGCAAAATTGCCCCCGAGTGTGTAGGTGATGGATGAGAAAATGGGATAACATACAACTCATGTGAACGGGTGATCGATGGTCAATGTGGACTCGATGGGCCGAAGGACTTGTTTCCATGCAGTATCCCCACACTAAAGTAATAAATAGAAAATGCAGATAAAACCATGGGCATGACAGGTAGTGGGCATTGTACAACAATAACTTGCAGTGCGTGAATTCAAAGAAAAGCATAACAGAGACAAGGAGACAGAGTTAGAAAGGGTGATAACATTAGCAACACAGAGAAAAATACAGTGAGAGAGAAAGAGAAGGAAGATATGGGAAGGTTGGGAAGAAAGGAAGAAGGCAGGAAGCGTAAGAAAGAGGCAATGGAGTGAAGAGGAAAGATGAAAAAAAAGGGAGATGGGAAAGGAGGAGGAATAACATGTAGGAAAGTAATCTGGAAGGAAGTAGAGTGAGAAGGAAAAAATAAAGGAATGATAAATGAGGGGAGGAAAAGATGAAGAGAAGGGTGGTGTGTGTTCTTTGGGGAGGGGGGTTGTCGGCACCAGAAAGTGAAGAAAGGAGTGGAAAAGGTAAAATTGAAAGCAAGGGAGAGAGAAAATCAAAAGAGAGAATATGAAAGCAAAAGAGAAAGAGAAAGAGAAAGAGAAAAGGAAAACAAACAAAAAGAGAACAAAGGGACTTGGACTCAGCAACTTAATTGGTGGGATGATAACTCATGCGCAAGGAAGATGTCAAGTTCAACTTACTCAGCAGAGCCCTGGAACTGAATTCATCCAGTATGTTTATAATGGTCTTACTGGCTTCAGTGTGATCAGGTAACAAAGTACCAAGCAGAGAAATCTCTTATGCAGGACTTTTCCTTACTCTCCTGACTGCAACCCTGACGGTAGATTGGGCTACTCTCTGACTTGGGTAATCTGCTAGAGACTACCAATGGGCATTTGGAGAGCATATCTGTGTTTGTGCTCGTGTGGTTCAGCAATACGTTAATACTTTCAGGAGAGTAAATAAAATGCATGCTTGCATGTGGGGGTGCGGGGCATTTAGGATATGATATCTAACAACAATAATAGAGCAAGGGAAACAAGGCAAAAGAGAAAAATGGAGTCAGCACATATAAATAACAGACACGCAGATGCACCTTTGCAGAAATGTCACAAACCCACATTTTTCTTCTGCTATTTCAATTTACTGCTTTACAATTAATAAGATCTATTATTTGGCTGTGATCAATGAGCTTTCCTGCTATGAAATGATTATTTCACCCCAGTGTAGAACAAAAGTGATAATTTGCACATGAAACATTCCATATAGCAAGTTATTTGAAGATTGATTTCAAGAAAATTAATGAACAATTAATGTTACATCAAGAGATCCGTGTCCAAATTTAGAAAATCTCTCAGAATAAAATTAGTGCTGATCAATAATGAACTTTTATTTTTGCGTACATGCTATCCACTGGTTTTATCGGAGAAGGTGCATACTTTCTTCTTCATATATGTAACTTCATTAATAGTCCTGGGAATAAAAATTATAACTGTACATGTAATTTATTCATTGCATTTAACGGTAAAGCTCGGTTTTATATTTACTGCAAAACACCCACTGTTAACAGCACGTATATTTGCAAGCAGAAGGTGTGGGCATTTGCAGTCACGAAAGCAACACTGAGCCTTATTGTCGTCACGGCCCCCGCGGACCCAAGTTTGATGGTTAATGGTGGCATATGGGTTGCAGCCTCAGCAAGCTCTGGAGAAATTTGGAGGCCTGTGTCAGGTTTCCTGCTCCCTTTACAGCTTGAGCCTAGACCTTGCCAATGGCCACCAGGGATGGAATGATGAACAACTCTACAATGGGCTAAATGACACTGCAGTATGCAATAACCCCTCTCTTTTGTACACTTTCCCCCCTCTTTAATCCATTCTTCACTCACACTGTAGCCTCCTGTGGTGATGGGCAACACAGAAAGGCTTCATTATGACTGAGGCTCACCAACTCCCAACCCTTGAAGTAATTAATCAGCCTTTCCTCTCTGTCACCTCACTCCACATTGTTACTGTGCCTTGTTGCAATCGGACTTGAACCCTCTTTTTTAGTTCCCCATATACATTGCTTACCGACTTATATTTTAAGATGCTCATTATTTCCCTTTAGTAGATCCCATTACAGATTTTTTGACTAAGGCTCTGCATGTGGCATAAACGATTGAGTAATCTTTGAGCATTCTTTAAAAGCTCTTCCACGCAGGCAATCTGTGTTTCTGGGATACAAGCTTACAGGGATAAAATTAACAAACCTAATTATCATGGCTTAATTAGTACCAAGGGTAAGCTTTTCTGAACACCTGCAGACTTAATTTATATCCTGACAGAGGAGAACAAGTGTTAATACGATGTATTTATATTAATGCCAGCTTCTGGAAAGGGGACTGCAGAACACAGCAGTATTGAATCAGTTTCATTTATCTGTGTCACACGCTAGTTGGACACTGCCTCCACTCTCACCATCCATCCCTGTTCCACCATGCACACGGGAGTAGCGAGTGCCAGAAGCAGTCTCAGGAACTTCTTAACGCAGAAGGATGAGAAGGAAACAGCTTCCATTTTGCACGGTGCTGTTCACATCAGGATATCTCAAGTTCAAGTGCAGCCCATGGAATGCCTTCAAGATGTGCTCACTGTTGCAAATGGGGAACAGGGTGGTAAGATCACACAGATAACGGAAAACACAAAGTGCTGCAGTAACTCAGCGGGTCAGAGAGCAATGGTTGGAGAACTTAGATCAGCGACATTTTAGGCCGGGACCCTTCTTCAGACTGAGGACCTTTCTGACTTCTTGTCAGTGACCTGAAACAATGCCTACCCATGTTCTCCAGAGATGCTGCCTGACCCGCTGAGTTACTCCAGCACTTTAAAAAAAATAAAGAACATCTGCAGTGCCTTGAATCTACATGTTACTGCTTGGTAGGTTAATTGGTAATACTGAATTGTCATTTGTGTAGGTGGGTGAAAGGCATATAAGGGTAGAGTAGACGGGCAAATTAGAGAGTATAGGTTACAATGCAAAACAGCGGTACATACCTGTATAGGTTTCAGAGAAAAGGGGGTTGGAATTCATGATACTATTCTGACAGTTGGCATGGATTTGATGAAGCAAATTACTTCCTTTTATGTTGCACGAATGTGAAAATATAGCATACATTAATTTTGCCAAAATTGAGCCCCATTTGATAATCTATTTTAAATCGTTGGTATGTATCTGTATTACTGGAGCATAGCATGGTATAATTATGTCTTTTTTTGTAAACCAGCATCTGAAGTAGCCTGTGTCCCACAGATAATGGGGAGATGGTCTGTGGTTTGGTTCAACAGTGATGCTTGTTGAATCCAAGTCTCCTGGTCTTCCATAAAGAAGTCACAATGGAACATCTTTAGATCTATCTTAGTGGGCACGGTTTCAGAGTAACATTTCATATAGAATAGAATAGCACCTCCAACAGTCCAGCCCTAAAGTGTCAACCTGGATCTCCTGCTGAAGTCTCTAGAGTAAGAATTGAACCTATGACTTTTTGATTCGGAGCTGGGAGTGCTGCCCACTGAGTCAGAAGAACAATGTCACTTAGACGAACATTTTTCTTTGTAGTTATCCATTATCATAAATATAGCGGGATTATATCCTCTCATCACTTATTCGTGAAACTGTAGATGCATTCGCTTTTCAAATTTAGTAATAACAGCAACTCTAAATATTACGCCATCCTCTTTGCAGTATTGCTAAGAATGAACAAATACATTTTATTGCATTTAATAAAAGTGGTAATTCAGTAACAAAAATATATATATTTCTAATTATTGTGGTCATGGAAGTTTGGAGCCCACCTTCTTGCTGAAAAGCTATTGAAAATAGATAGGAGGTGCTTGTGTGGAAAAGTTTCTACCCAGAAACTACTAGTTTCAGGAAAAAGATTTCAACACTCCCATCATTATTTATGGGATGTTGTCACATAACCGTCTATTAATAGATTCAAGCTTAGCAGAAAATAAAACAAAACCACAGGTCACAAATGGAAACTTCCTTCATTAGAAACCAGGTTCTGGTTAAAGGTACAAATATAATCAAATTCAGCAACATTACGATAATTTAGTAGCAGGCACCTCAATACCCGGACATTGTGATTAGAAATTAATTTTAGTCTGTTAAGTATAATTTTTTTACTGGAACATTGAAAAAAACCCAATAAACACAATATCTCACGTACATCAAATTGTTTAAAAATAACATTCTCAACATGCATTTTCGATGTGGGAGAAAGGTGAATATAATGTTTGGACAGAGATGTTGATAAGGACCTATGAGAGCAGCGTGGGATTGAAAACGTGTGTGACATTGTGGCAATGTGACATTAAAGAAAGCAAAAATAAGACTCATCAGTTAAAAACGATGGAAATCTTTGGTAGATCAGATTAATAGAACACTCGTTTCTGAGAACATTAAGACAAGTTCTTGCACTAATTTAGTCATCTTTTGTCACCATCTGTCTGCTTATGACACAGGAAGCAAGTGACCTTCAGACGCTTCAAACCTAACAGGTCAGTTTAATTAGGTTACTGTGGTACTGCAATAAATGCATTCTTTTTTTTTAACCTCGCACTGAGAACGGTTGAGGTACACGAGCAAGTAATGAATCAGAAAATGTGACCTTTCGTCTTGGGAGTACCTTGTGCTCACAATACTAAAGATCCACACAGCCAGTTTTATGGTTTCACCCATTAAGGAAGATGCACCGCGTCTCTCAGTCATCCAACGAAAGATGATAGGCAAACACCCTCATGCAAGATGACAAAGTATGAGATTAATATATTCCGTATGTAGAAGTGTACGCAATGAAATGCCATGAGGAGCTAGGGGCATAGATAGGGGAGATAGTGAGGAACTTCACCAGTTAGCAGGCTCTATAAACAGAGTTTGTACATTCTCCCTGTGACAACATGCCCCCCCCCCCCCCCCCTCCCCCACTACTACACTCCAAAGACGCGCAAGTTTGGAGGTTAATTGGCTTTGGTAAGTTGTAAAGAAAAATATCCCTAGTGTGGGTAGGTTAGTGAGTGGGATGATCTCTGGTCAGCGCAAACTCGTTGGGTCAAAGGGCCTGCTTCCGTGCTTTATCTCTGAACTCTAAAACTCTGAAGGATGGTTGAAATGCATTGCCTGAGAGGGAGGTAAGGTCATGCACACTGAGAACATTTAAGTGGTACTTAGACGACAACTTGAAATGCGGAGCAGAGATAACAAGAGGCTGAATGCAAGAAAACAGAATTAGTAGGTGGAGGCACCTTTCCACTGGCATGGGCTGAAGACCCTGGTTTAGTACCATCTGACACCAGTGATTATAAAGATACAGACTAATTCCAGGTCATTTCTGGTTAATCTGTGAATTCAACCAGGCACTTCTGGTGGGCTGAACCATTGTGGGCTCCACCTTTCCTGGGTCATCGGTGCCGGCTCTGATTTGTTCTGAATCTTTTCATACCTCTAGCTTCCCTCTCATCTGACTCTCAGTCTGAAGACCGCCAAAAGGAATTGGTGACGTTACGAGTTGGTTCTGATCCAAAACGTCACCTATTCCCTTTCTCTAGAGATGCTGCCTGGCCTACTGAGTTACTCCAGCAGCCTGAGGATACAAATCAGTCTTGGGCCACTGCATGTTCTGCATCATGCGCCAACGGGATAGTCTAATTCTCTGTGCAATGCATCTTTTGGAGCAATCCAGTTGGGCCGCAGAGTTCCAGGACAGGTCTGTCACTCGTGGTTCAAAACCTGGTCTTCTCACCACAGCGCTGGACTGGGATACCTGCCAGGTGCATCAGTAACTTCCTTTCATCCTGTGGGCTACCAAGCAATGGACTGACTCTTTCAATGTGTCCCAATCTGCTAATCTCACAAAACCCCATCTAAGAGTCTGACATTAAAGAAGGATGGGTTGTTCTTGACTCCAGTTATATTTCTGCCGGTGATACTGTAAGCAACCAAGCCAGCTAAAGCCCCGGAGATTTGAAGATATTTATCTCCTGCTGCGGAACTAATCTCTGAACGCAAATCTCTAAGTAAAAAAAGGTATGTGTATCCTACAGTGATTTCAATCTATATTTACCAGTTCACATAAAAACAGAATATAACAAGTGATAAAAAAACGCTGATGCAAGGAACTGTAGATACTGGTTTACAAAATAAGACACAAAATTCTGGAGTAACTCAGCAGGTTACTCAGCATCTCTGGAGGACATGGATGGGCAACATTTTGGGTCGGGACCCTTATTCAGACTGATTGTACTGTGGGGAGAAAGTTGGAAGAGAGGTGGGGGCAGGACACAGCATGGCAAGGGTCTCGACCCGAAACATCACCCATTCCTTTTCTCCAGAGATGTGCCTGACCCGCTGAGTTACTCCAACATTTTGTGTCTATCTTCAGTGTCAACCAGCATCTGCAGTTCTTTCCTAACTTTAAAATTTCCTAAAGAATTTTTGGGGAGCGTTGGTGGTGGTAATTGGGGAAGGTTGACAATTCTGTAGAAGGGTAGGGGTCAGGAGGTAGTTAAGACAGGAAGGGGCATGGTTGAAAGATTTAAATAGTAAGTAAACAGTACATGTCCAGGAATTGGGCACAAGGTCTACCGGCAATCATTGCCGTGGAGAATGGGTGCTCCCGATGTTAGTATCTGGAGATTTGCATGCTGTAGTTGGGAATAAATAGTGTCCTGGCTTCGAAGAAGATTCAATGTTGGAGTACATCACAACTGACTACATTGGGACTGGTATTTGTCTGTCCATCATTTCACTTAGTTCTAGTAACCATATAAATGGTGCAAGCCTCCTGTATAAACAACATTCAGCTTCCAGCATTGATAAGCACATCAGTGTCAGCTTTTGTACAGCATGAATTATACACAATACATTATTGTGACGGGAAAATGGCAGGTCTATTTTTTTTCCGCTGTTATTAACACACAAAAGCAATCTCTCATCTTCCTTCTCTTGCATTGTCACAACCACATCTCAGGATGTCTTGTTCACAGTCTGATCCCACATTGCTTATTTTGAACCAGCTCAGAATGGCTTGAAGTGTTTTGCTCACTGAGGCAGCGTTCAAGAGTCGCCATGTTTCTGTGCCATCTTGTATCCTCTGCCTCTACCATGTGTATTAATGGCAGAAGAATCTCTTTGTCTTCGCCTTTATCTTCTTGTGTCCCCCTTTTGCACTCTTGATTTCCCTTTTAAGTGTAATCCTACACCTTTTTGTAGATATCCCTAACTTCTGTTTGAATATATTCTGCCAAAGAGCAAGGATATTGTGTAAGCTTTTGCACCTGCATCGGAACTAAGGTATCTATTAAAAGATACGATGGTTTTTACGTGGTTAATTGCATTGTTTGCACTTATACTACTGCTGTATGGCAACCGAAGGGATGCCCTTTAAATGAGTGAAATTAGTATGAATGCTCATAGTTTGCTGCCTTCACATTTTATTTAAGCATTCATTACATTGTTATGGGAAGTCCCAGAACATGCTGCTTTACAACCTAGTGCAAAAGAGAAAGCATTGCAAGAAGTTACTACGACACCTGCAGAATAAATGCGTGACAAACTGAAAGAACGCGCACTCGAAATGCAAATCATTGCTTATAAATCTTTCTTTTGAAACAAAGTACATCTTCAATCAAATCGTGAGAGGAGAACCTATGGCAAAAATATTAAGTGTGAATATTTCTTTTTAGTTTTGTCAACACTTATACATTGTTTTTATTCAAGTTGGAAATCAAAACTAAATAAAACAGGCTGCACTCTTGCTTTTAAATCAGGTCTACATTTTCATAAAATAGTTTTCTGCACTTTAACTTTGTGTGCAACTAATAATAGGTAAAGTATCCGAAGCAGAGCAACCAGACACTGACTTACAGACAGATCAAACCAAGGAAACTAAGCTCTACCTAGTCCTGATCAGGCCTCACTCTCCAAGGAGAGGTAGGGTATCTTTGCAGAGCATAGAGGAGATTAATTGTTAGTACCAGGAATGAAGGACTTCAGTTATGTAGAGAGAATGGAGACAAAGTTAAGAAAACGGAGGTGGCACGGTGGCACAATGGTAGAGTTCCTGCCTTACAGTGCCAGTGACCCAGGTCTGAAGGGTCCTGACCTGAAACGCTTATTTATTTCCTCCATCAATATTGCCTGACCCACTGGGTTACTCCAGCACTGAGTGTTTTGCTCAAGATTCTAGCATCCGCAATTCCTTGTGCCTCTCATTGTGTCCGTTGTTCATCCCTGATTTTAATCACTTCACAATTTTGCAGGTGCCAAGGTACTTCCTTACCTCTTCACCTCTCTTTCCCCTTTAACAGGCTCCATTTCTTATAATGTAGAAACAAGGAATTGCAGATGCTGGTTCACAAAACACCCCACAAAGTGCTGAAGTAACTCAGCGGGTCAGGCAGCATCCAGTCTGAATAAGGGTCCTGACCCGCAACGTCACCTATCCACCTACTCCAGAGATGGTACCTGACCCGCTGAGTCACTGCAGATTTTTACTTTATAATACTCCGGCAGATTATTTTGAGATATTTTTGCGATGTTAAAGTTGGTATATAAATGGAAACTACTGCTATTATGAAAGGACATATACAGTAAGATCATTGAGCTTCAAAGGTCTGCTCTATCGTTCAATCAAATTATAAATGATCTGTGACCTATTTACGACAACTAACTTTTTCCTAAACCCCTTAACCTCTCTGTGTGATATGTTTAGATATATTAGTCACATGTGCATGTGATATAATGACATAATATATGCATGACATGGTGGCGATTGTAATCTTCATTAAAGAATTAACACATATTCTGAAATTGTAGGCGTCTTCAATGCACAATTCATCACCTGTACAATGATAGCTCACGCGTCAACATAATCAACCAATATTAGAGTTTGAAAGATACAGCATGGAAGCAGGCCCTTCGGCCCACAGTGTCCAGGCCGACCATCGATCGCCCATTCATACCAGTTCTATGTTTCCTCTCACATCCCAAAGACGGGTAGATTTGTAGGTTAATTGGCCTTCTGTAGTTTTGTTTAGAGATATAGCGTGGAAAGAGACCCTTCGGCCCGCCAAGTCCTTGCCGACCAACAAACACCCATACACTAGTTCTATCCTACACACTAGGGACAATTTACAGAAGCACAGAAGCCAATTAACCTACAATCTTGCACATCTTTCGAATGTGGGAGGAAAACGGAGCACCTGGAGAAAACCAATGCGGGCACAGGGAGAACGTCCAATCTCTGTAAAGATAGCACTCATAGTCATGATTAAACCTGGGTCACAGGTGTTGTATGGCAGCAACTCTACCACTGCACCCTGTGTGCCACCCCTGAAATTTGCCCTGTGTGTAGAGGATAGATGAGAAAATGGGGTAATGTAAACAAGTGTGAACGAGTGATTCATGGTTAGTGTGGACACGGTGGAACAAAGGGCCTGTTTCTGTGCTGTAACTCCAAACAAAACCAAACTAATATCCAATCTGCTGGATTTTGTTGTAATTAAGATTAGGTATTCAATATAGGGGAAATATAGGTAAGAACTGATGGCCATGTCAGCAAAATCCACATCAAGTGAGTGAATAAATAAAAACTTAAGCCACAGGTGTTGGGACGTGTATGTGCATGGGTGTAGTTGAGCGGTAAAGGAGTGGTTTGTTTTGGCTTTGGTTCTCATCCAATATGGAAAGGTTGCCCAGATTGCACACATGGACTCAAGTACAAAAACAGTCACTCGTGTGACGAATTGGAAGATATCCAGCCCCCATGTGGCCATGGAGTCATACAGCGTGGAAACAGACCCTTTGGCCCAACTTGCCCATGCCCGACCAGCATGTCTCATCTACACTAGTAGATACACTATATTAGGTTTAGCTTTATTTTTGTCACATGTTCCGAGGTACAGTGAAAAGCATTGTTTCCATCCAATCGTCAGATAACACTATACATGATTCCAATCAAGCCAAACTAAAGCACGATAGGTAGTGAAAGGAAAAAGACACATGGACGGAACCATGGAAAGGAACGGTTTAGAGGGCTATGGACCAAATGCAGATAAATGGGACTAGCTTAGATGAGGCATCTTGATTGGTGTGAGCGGGTTGGGCCATAGCATCTGTTCCCATGCTGTATGACTCTATGACTATTTCTAAAGAGCCACCATCTGCTCAAACTGTTCTCTGAGAGCAGTAGCTTCTCAGTTCTGGCATTACTTGCTGTAAATCAACTTCTTTGCACCTTTCCCATGCCTCTTTTTGTAATAAAGACCAGAACTGTCAGTGCTAAAAGCGCTGGAGTCTGAGCAATAACTTTTCTCAAGTTAAAAAAAGTTTAGTTTAATTTAGTTTAGAAATACAGCAATGAAACAGGCCCATCAGCCCACCGAGTCCACGCCGACCAGCTATCATTTTATCCCACTTTCGCATCCAATACACTAAGGGCAATTAATCTCCAAACCCACATATCTTTGAGATGTGAGGGGAAACCAGAAGCACCCGGAGAAAACTCAGGTGGTCACAGGGGGAACGTACAAGCTCCGCACAGACAGCACCCGAGGTCAGGATTGAACCTGGGTCTCTGGCACTGTGAGGCAGCAACTCTACCACTGTGCTGCTGTGCCGTTGAAAGTTTGGAGGAAACAACATAGTGGCTCAAACAAATAGGAACTGTCCATTAACAATGGTTTCCACTTGTGCTGTGCTCCTGGGAGGATAGGGTGGCCGATGGAAGGGATGTGACCTGTGATCTCACCTTAGATATACTCAATTCCCCGCTGAGCCCAGGCACACATCAACTCATACTTGTTTCAAACCTTTACAGTGTCACACAGCAGTTTATCTGCTCGAGATCTTTCTTCAGGATGGCTCAATCTATTTGAAAACAGCAAGTTTACAATGCCTCATCATTTAAAGGTCTTTTTTTATGGCATTTTCATGATATACAATGTTTCTGCTGGCAACCAAGTGAAAACATCCCAAGCACAACTGCACAAAGACAGTAAAATGAGTAATTGCCAGTAATAGCAATTGATTTTACAGTAAGTTTGAGAAGCTAGACTCCAAAATTATGGGGCAATATTACGTCCTACACTGACTGATCTTAAGGAAATTGTTTTTCTTTTTATAGTATCATATTTTACTTCAACTTCGATGGGATCCTTTTAAGTGAATATCCTATTTGCTACAGAATGTTATTCACTTATGAGCAGTGCAAAACAGACAAGAACTGGATGCATCAAACTGGAGCAAAAATGTTCACAGGCTGCTGCTGTTAATGGTACTTTCTCACATGTACCGAGGTATAGTGAAATTCCATTTGTGTTTACAGTTCAGTAAAAAATTACTATACATAGACACAATCATACATGAGTTTGGAGAATCAGCATGGAAATAGGCCCTTAAGCCTGCCGAGTCCACACCGACCATCAGTCACCCATTCACACTAGTATAATGTTAGGACACTTTCTCTTCTACCCCCTACACACTCCGGACAATTTACAGAGGCCAATTGACCCACAAACGTGCGTGTGTTGGGGATGTGAGAGGAAATCGGAGGACCCAGAGAAAACCCACGTGAAAACCACGCTTTCTTCCAGTTACGTTCCCTCCTCGCCTAACCCCCTCCATCCCCCCCCCCCCCCTCCCAAGCAATACTATCTAAGGTCGCTCATGTAATTTTTTTTCTGGCTTTAGGGGAGGGAGGACCATCAGTTGCCAGAAAATTGTTAAACCTGTATTTATGTACAATTTGCTCATTGGGGATGTATGGAAATACTCTAGTGGACTGATTGTGAGAAAGTATCAAACCATCAAATTTGTAAAATGTGCAAAACCATCGACCATCAAATTTGCAAAATATGACACACAGTGCCCTTTGCACTTCGCACATGTGACAATAAAAACACCATTGACCCATTGAGCTTTCTAGCTCTCCAAATACTAATCTAACACTTTCATCATTAAGCTATCATATCGCTGCACTGATGTCAGAAAGGTTTGAAGTTTTTGTGCTTTTCATTAAAATAAGCATCATCTCATATATTTTAATGGAAGGTTTTGAAAATATATCAACTGATTTACAGAGTATTTAAAGATGCGATTGAAATACACCAGAGGGGAGCAATTCCCATCAGCTGTAATTTGGGTTGCAAACATGCCGTTTATGATTTAAAACAGAAGCTTATTAAATTAAAAACTAATCCCTGTGAGGTTATGATATTCTTCCTCCCTATATTTCTCCAATGGCTTATAGTTGACATTTGTGAAAATAAAGAAAAAGAGAAAAAATTTGGAAGGTAGAGAGAAGGCAATGAGAAGGGAAAAAAGGGTGTGTAAAGAACGAAGGAAGCAAGCAAGGAAGAAAATAGAATGAAGATAAAGAACAAAAAGAACAAACCGACCATCAAATTTGCAAAATATGACACACAGTGCTGGAATAAATCAGCAGGTCAAATAACATCTCTGGAGAACACAGATAGGTCAGGTCCAAATTAGTTGAAGGGTCCCGATCCAAAATGACACCTATCCATGTTCTCTAGACTTCCTGCCTGACTGCCAGCACTTTGTATCTCTTTTTGTAAACCAGCATCTGCAGTTCTTTGTTTAGACATTCCACCAGCAGATGTGCCTTCACCGAGAGCCTTTCAACAACAGGGCATCCAACAAAAAAGTGTTCAACAACCAGAGGTTACTGCCATGTGAAATATTTAGGAGCCAATTTGCTTATAGTCCGCTCCCCCAGATGTCAACGAGACATAAAGTAGATAGTATACCAAAGAATCCTTGGAACATTCACAAGACATGATCTCATGTCATGTGTACAATCAGACATTTGCTCGGGACCTAATTATCTTCTTTGCTGTGTTCTTTTAGGGATCATTTCACAGTCAAATTGATGGGATGATAGGACTTTCCCAGACTGTATATTATTAAGCCTTTTAGCATGCTACTTGGAGAGATACCAACGTGATCCGGTCTATCTTTTTTGGGGGAATTGCTTCCCAATGAGAAAAATGGTAGACTTCATCTTTATGCTCTCCACTAAGAGTGCAATGGTGAACATGAAACACCTTGTACAAGGGGCGGCACTGTGGCACAACAGTAGAGTTGCTGCCTTACCCACGCGGACACAGAACATACAAACTCTGTCCAGGCGGCATCTGTAGTCAGGATCGAACCCAGGTCTCTGGTACTCTTAGGGAGTAGCTCTACCGCTGCACCACGGTGTTGTCCCTAGTGAAGATATTATCGATGTAAGATAGTCACCAAGAAACCCAGTAGGGAGTACAGAAGACAAAATCTTTTTCAATCAGATAGTGGTGGGCATGTGGACCACAAGGAAAGAATACTTTTAATGGATGATTGGGCAAGGTTTGCTGATTGATTGAAAGATACAGCATGGAAACAGGCCCTTCGACCCACTATCTATATTGTCTCACTTACACATCCACTCCCTACAGAGGCCAATTAACTGACAAACACATGTCTTTGGATCATGGAAGAAAACTGGAGCATCCAAGGAGAGCCCACGCAGTCACAGGGAGAACATGAAAACCCACCCGCAGTCACAATCGAACATGAACTTCTAGCATTGTGAGGCAGCAGCTCTACCAGCGAAGACACTCTGCCACCTTTATATGAGGGAGTTGGAAAAATATTACCTTGATACATTTAGATCAGGAAAGATGAGAAAAAGCTCATTAAGACCATTGACGGTGGCTTATAGTCATTGGACCAAAAAGCCCGTATCCGTCCATATATCCCATGTCAAAATCCAAAAACACAACCCATCTTCCTGAAGATGAAGGGATCTAATCCCAAGTTATTTTGCAGAATGTGTTCCAATCTACTGATCGTGATTTATCAGGCATCTGGTGTCAGGCATCTGGTGACAGTCTGCAAGGAAACTCTCGGACACAAGATTCCTTTTTTGCTGGTTCTGACATCTCCACAGAAACAATGGATCCGTTCCCTTTGTGAAGGCATCGAGACTATTTTGGCAAAAACTAAAGTGTGTGGAGAAGAGACAGGGAGACGAGGGCAGTGACTTGTGACAGACAGTAATTCAATACACCATGCCACAAACAAAAAGTTCCAGCATCGGAAGGTGTTCTCAGATTAATTCTTTGCATCAATTATTGACAGAGAATTTAATTTAAAGGCAACAAGTCAGTAACCTATGGATACTGCTTTAAATAATTTATAATTGCCGCATGGGTATAATCATATTGGTATTGATTAAATTCCAGTGACTCACACCAGTAAAGCATACCCGATGGCACATCAATCCAGTGTTACCACCTTTTAAGTAATTTTGTATGAGTCAGCATGTTCCAGAGTTCTGATTTCAAAGAGAGCAGATTTTTTTTATTTTAAACATCAGTGACACTACAACAAGAACCTTCATTTCAAAAAAGATGATTCATTAGGCAATAAAATATTCATGGCTGACAAAGTGAAGGATCACCACAGAATTTTATTCTAATGCACCTGTCCCCTTTGTCAAATACAATATGGGATGTCATGTAACCAAAATTTTATTTAGTAACTGTTGGCCACAGCAAAGTTTCTAAAGTAAATGAAAATAGCCCATTACTGATTAAATTAATTTCAATATGCAACATATTTTATATATCTTACCACAGCACGGGATTCAAGCCTCCATCTATTACCGACTGATTTACTTTGAGTTCCTTCCCTGAGTAAAGAGAAGGAACTCAGCATGCCATTGTGTTTTCAATAGTTATTTTTCAATTTTATCACATCAGTGGCTAAAGGAAGAACGACACATTTACAAAATTACAAAGCCTTCAAAATCTAATTTCTAAATCCTGCACTGTGACTGTGATCTAATAGATTTTGTACAGTTTACTGCATCTAGCAGGCAAACTCCACTCATCCCATAGTACAAATGACTTAACAATGGAGAAATGAATAGAGGCTTATCTCTTAACAGAACACTTGTTCTGATCTATCCTTGCTATATATTATTTTAGTCAGCAAACGCTGCACCAGATACCCACACAGATCTAAGGAGAAAAAAAAATCACTGAGCAAATTTCTAGAAGATGATTGTTATAAATTCCTATAATGTAATATTTAGTACTTAGGTTTTTAATCATTAAAATACCGGTAGATTTTAAGGGTCAAAGCCGTTTTTATGAAAGCAGCTATCAATTATTAACATTTCACACTGAACATTAATATTAAAGTCAGAATACTTGTACTTTGTTAAAGGCTTGCATGAAAAGGATATTTCTTACAAATAACGGTGAAGCAGTTAACTAACATGCCTGATCTGCACAATTTTGAAAATATTCCTGTGAATCATTTAAAATTTATTTTCTTGGTAACTGAGCAATAGAGGCACAGGTTTGGGTGTTCAGTGGCTTCCGGGCATGTTGTGTGACACTGAAAGGTAGCACCAGATGTCCACTAGCTGACTACATCGAGAGGGGATGAGAAAAAAACTTGTGTTTATATAGCACCTGAAACAAACTGGGAAAGATGTCTCCTTTTTGGATGACATTGATATGGTTGGCTGAAAACTTTCCATATCATGATGAAATTATAGTATTCTCGGAATCAAGTTAGTTATTAAGAACTTTTAAAATAAAGTGTGGTCACAGTAGTAAAAGAAGACTTTCATTGTAGAAGCTCCCACAAATAGCAATGTGATGATAATCAAATAACATCTTTTCGGATGACTTCTTCAGTCTGAAGACGGGTCCCGACCCGAAACGTCACCTATAATGTTTCCACAATAGTTGCCGACTGACGTGCTGAGTTACCCCAGCATTTTGTGTCTAGATTTTAGGATGCTATGATTGAGGGATAAGTGTTAGTGTGAACACTTGAGAAAAATCCCCTGCTATTGTAGAAGGCATAAAAGCTTGAAAGCACATACCACCGGATTAAAGAACAGCTTCTTCTCCGCTGTTAACAGACTATTGAACGGAGCTCTCATAAGCGAAGGATGTATTCCTGATCTCCCAACCTACCGCAGTGTGGTCCTTGCACTTCTTTTTATCTGCACTTTCTCTGTCACTATAAGATTGTTGCAACACTATGTTCTGCACTCTGATTATTTTTTTCTGCATGCTCAAGATTAAATATACCCAAAGATAAATGATTCAGACAGATGTTTGATCAAAGTGAAGGTGGCTGAACAGAAAATATAAAAGGGTTTGTACAATATAGACCATATATCTGAACGATTTTGTGGCTTTGTAAATGTATTTTTAACATATTCATTGTCACAAAGTGCTGGAACAACTCAGCCGGTCAGCAACATCTCTGGAGAACATGGATAGGTGTTGTTTCAGGTTCGGGACCCTTCTTCGGAATGAATGTCTTGATAAGGTATAATAAGCTGCCTTCTTGAACCACCGCTGTCCTTTTAATTTCAATTAGTTTAAACTAATGTAAACCTACAGCATGGAAACAGGCACTTCGGCCCATTGAGTCCCTTGATCACGCAGTCATACTACTTCTATGTTAGCCCAATTTCTCATCCACTCTACTATACATCCACTAGACATAAGGGCCAATTTTACAGAGGCCAATTAACTAATAAACTTGCTCGTATTTTGGATCTGGATGTCACATGAGAACCTGCAAACTCCACACAGATAGCAGCAGAGGTCAGGATCGAACCTGAGTCTCTGGTGTTGTGAATCAGCAGCTCTACCAACTGTGCCATTGAGCCACACATTAGTATTCCCTAAATATCTGGCTTGGATTGCATAAAAAAGCTTAGTTTTTCAGTAATGTCAGCCTTTTAATGCAAGGTTGATAACCTACTATAATGTCAGGGTGCATTAACACACACAAGCAATGAACTCAGGGCATGGCAGTAGAATTGCTGCCTTACAGCGCCAGAGACCCGGGTTCGATCCTGACTACAAGAGTTTGTACATTCTCTCTGTGACCGCATACATTCTCCGGGTGCTCTGATTTCCTCCCACATTCCAATGATGCGCAGGTTTGTAAGTTAATTGGCTTCTGTAAATTGTAAATTGTCCCTCGTGTGTAGGATAGTGCTAGTGTATGCGGTGATCACTGATCAGCACGGACTCGGTGGACCGAAGGGCCTGTTTCCACGCCGCATCTCTAAAGTGTAAAGTCCTGATATGAAAGCCTGTGACTCCGCATGTTGGAAGGTAAAATACAAAGTGATGAACTGAACGCAAGCAAAGTCAAATCCATTGTTTATGGTTGTGACAGAATTCCATAAAAGATAGTGACCTATGAAAGAGACATATGACACACTTGGTTGCACACAAGACCATATGCTAATGTCATCTCTACCCTCAGGGGACTGACAGTATAATTACAACCTTAATAGGCAAAAATTATCTGCTATGATTTCTGATTCCACATACACAGAGTGTGAAATTAAGCAGTATTTTCCAGTTAATCGAGAGCTTGCAATCAAAAATTGTAGATCTGATGGGATGATAAATGTGAGCATGATAGTTCTGTGGATAATTTCATTTATTGTGAGAGGAATTCTGACCAAGGGATAGACCTAATGCTCGGATGAGGTTTCCTTACAATTTTATTTCTTGACTGATCCTCAAACAAGAGATGTTCAGTTTAGTCGAGTTTAGTTTAGTTTAGAGATACAGCAAGTAAACAGGCCCATCGGCCCACTGAGTCCTCGAAAACCATCGATCACCCGTTCACACTGTTTTATGTTGTCCCACTTTCTCATCCACTCCCCATACCTTAAAGGCAATTTACAGAGGCCAATTACCCTACAAATACTTTGGGATGTGGGAGGAAACAGTGGGCGGAACAGTTGCGCAACGGTAGAGTTGTTGCCCTGCAGCGCCAGAGACCCGGGTTTGATCCTGACTACGAGTGCTGTCTGTACGGAGTTCGTACTTTTTCCCTGTGACTGCATGGGTTTCCTCTCATGCTCCAAAGACGTATAGGTTTGTAGGTTAATTGGCTTCGGTAAGTTGTAAAATTGTCTCTAGTATGTGTTGAGTAGTGTATGGGGTAATTGCTGGTCGGCGGGAAGTCGGTGGGCCGACTAGCCTGTTTCCGTGCTGTATTTCAAGTCTAAAATCTGGAGCACTTGGAGGAATCCCACATAGTCACAGAAGGATTAAGGGGCGACAAATTGTGTAGCCAAAGGAAGGAATATAGGTGGAGGGAAAGGGGTTAATTGTATGCAAGTCTGAGTGGCGCACAGGGGAGGGAGGGGGGAGATAGGAGGATGTGGGGGAGAAAGGGGAGGGGGATTGGGGGTGTTGTTAGAGGTTAACTAAAATTGGAGAATTCAATATTCAATGAAGATAAAGGAATTGATTTCCACTCCTGGAAGGCAGAAGATTGCACCTAACACTCCAATATTTACTTCCTATATTCTTTTCAATGTGAATGCAACTTTGCTGTCACTAGTATTTTGATGCATCTGGTTAGCACAATATTCGCATTACTGATCTAATAATAATAATATTCTTGATTTCTCAGAACAAAACTGCTCCAGAGCTTGGAGCACTTTCAGGTATCATGACATTGAAAGATCCATCAACAAATTAGCAAAGTGAGGAGTGAGAGATGCTTTGCTACGATGGTGGCTGGCTTTGCTTGTAAAATGCACCAGTATAACTGGATAGTTAAAATTCCATCATTACAGTTATTAATGTAAAAATCAAAACTTTATGGCGGCACAGTGGCGCAATGGGTAGAGCTGCTCCTCGGGAACTGTCTGCATGGAGTATGTACGGTCTCCCTGTGACCGCGTGGGTTTGCCATGGGTGTTCTGGTTTCTATCCTTAGCCCAAAGATGTGCAGGTCCGCAGCTCAATTGGCCTCTGCAAATTGCCCCCTGTGTGTAGGGAGTGTATGAGAAAGTGGGATAACATGGAACTAGTGTGGACGGGTGATGGATGGTCAGCATGGACTCAGTGGGCTGAAAAGCATGTTTCCGTGCTGTATTTCTAAACTCAACATCGTATGGTCAAATCAAGATGTGAAATGAGAATTTTCACTGATGAATCACTGGATTATCTTTCCCTGTCCAGAGATCGGAGGCCAGACTGCTGGAACACACAGAATTATATCAAGGATTATTAATATTAATCCTGGCTGGTTGCATTTATATTTTATCTGAAAAATATTTTGGCCCTTTTTTCCCCATGTGAAAGGAAATATAAATAAAGGAAAGAAAACAATGAAATGTTCTACCACAGGAAGAAACAAAACCAGTCCACTGATGACAAAGAATTATCACTTAAATGAGCTGCAAAAGACAATTGTCATTTGGCTTAAGATATACAGAAGATGAAAAATACAACACGGGACTCGAGCACAAATCCCGTCAATACCATTGTGCCGAGAATGCAAGGATCAAGACACAGATCCACCCCCCACCCTCCTCTCCTTCCCTCCCCTGTGCTCCACCTGGACCTCCACCTATTTCTCCACTCCACTCAGCCAACCCCATCCCTCATCCTCCACCACTCTCCTCCTTACAGCTTTACAACCCACAGCTGTTCAAACCTATCTCACACAATCAGTCTGAAGAAGGGTCTCGACCTGAAATGTCACCTATCCATGTTCTCCAGGGATGCTGCCTGACCTGCCGAGTTACTCTGGCACTTTGTGCTCTTTGGTGGATAACAAAAGGTTAGTTGAATCACAGACAAAATATAGTACCTGAAAATGTATCAGTTGTCACCAAATGACTGGTCTAATTCGAGTCAAGCGTCCAGGTTGAACACTTTCATCAATATACCTGTTGCTGTTGGCAGGAAACAACATCCGATGAAGGGCAATATTAACTGGACTGATTTTACAAAATCTAGATTGTTATTGCTTCATGTGAAACTACTTTCAAGCATTAGATATATTTGGTAATATTCTTTCTTAAAACCCATCCACTGGAAGGTAGGTGATATATTTTGAAGTAACAAATCAGCTGAATTCAAGAATGTTTGCTTTCAATTTGAAGAATTTCTGCTAACTTTGCAGAATCTACAGAAGACTCAAAATATTGCAAACTGCACCCCATTCACAGTCATCTGTCGTGCAACATCATGTCATGCATCATCTTTATTGTAAAACATTGAGTTATTCCCTGTGAGACTGGCTTGACTTGTGTGATACAAAGGGTCCAATGCATTGCTTCTCAGGAAAAAGAAACAGTGGTGTGGTTGGTATTTGTGAAGGTGTTTTTTAACTGGGAAAAAAAAATATTTTCGTGGATGAATGTAGTAGAAGGTGACAAGAATAGTCAGGATAAGATGAAAAATGGGAGATAAGACGAAGAGCAAAGCCGGATTATCAGTTGTTTATTCTCTGCATGTTGATCTGGATCATTTGGGCAAATGAGGATAGATACAGGTAATGGAAAAGACTGACTCATTTTGACCAACCTGCTGTAAATAATCCAAAACAGTCAAGAGTCGGAGTGTTTCATTGTCCTATGTCCTGAAACGGAACAATTACATTTCTACTTGCAGTAGCACAACAGATAGGTAAACATAGCACACCGTAAATAAAATATACTTATTAATTCATAATCTCCACGAATTACCTACTCTGTCAAAGTCTCCAGCTCGATAGAGTTGAGTATTAATTCATTTTCACATGCAGTGCTGTTCTCACTAAGCATTTTTAAACATCAGAAACTGTGTGTTCATTGTTTTTCACATTAGAGGCTGATGTTTTAAAGTGCTCACCAATGTCGAGTGGGCTGGCTTCTGGATGTCCAATTCTCAATTGGCACTCCAGACCTAACACTTGGGATCAGACCTATTCTGGAGGAGGTTAACTTGACCCAAACTTCTTCAACGAGTAGCTGCAAGATCAGGATACAGATTGCTGAGATTGGACTTTGTCTATGGAATCGATAGAACTTTGTCAATGGAACTGTAGCTGAGAACTATATTCAGCATTCTGTATCTTCCCTTTACCTCAACCTATTGTACATAGAACATAGAGCAGTACAACACAGGAACAGGCCCTTTGGCCCATAATGTGTGTGCCAAACATGATGCCTAGCTAAACTGATCTCATCTGCCTGATGATCCATATCCGTCCTTACCCCGCACTTCTATGTACCCATCTCAAAGCCTCTTAAATGCCACTGGCAATGGGTTGCAGGCCCCCACCACTCTCTGCATCAAAAACTTGAACTCCATTGAACTTCCCTCCTCTCACCTTTATAGCTATGCCCTCTAATGTTCATCATTTCCACCCTGGGAAAATGGTTCCCACTGTCTACCCTATTTCTGGCTCTCATCATTTTATGTATTTCCATCAGGTCTCCCCTCAACCTCCGCCGTTCCAGAGAAAGCAATCCAAGTTTATCAAACTTCTCATTGCAGCTAAATCTCTTTAATCTAGGCAGCATTCCGGTAAACCTCCTCTGCACCCTCTCCAAACCAGTCACATCCTTCTTATAATGGGGCTACGAGAACTACACGCAATACGCTGCACGTATTTGAGTTTGATTTGATTGTATTAACGTACAGCACTATTTGATTTGATTGGATAGCATGCAAACAAAGCTTTTCACTTTACCTCAATATACTCTTTAGAGATACAACATGGAAAAAAGGCCATTCGGCCCACTGTGTCCGCACTGACCAGCGATCACCTCATACACCAACACTATCCTACACACTGGGGACAATTTTACAATTTGGAGTGTGGGAGGAAACTGGAGCATGCAGAAAAATTCACAGGGAGAATGTACAAACTCCGTACAGGCAGCACCTGTAGTCAGGGTCGAACCCAGGTCTCCAGCGCTGTACAGCAACAACTCTACTGCTGCGCCACTGTGCCACATGTCAACAACAATAAACCTGAACTTAAAATATGGTGAGTAGCAGGAAAGAAAAGCAGAAAGCAAAACTTGAAAAGAAGTGCGTAATTACTCCAGGGGAAATAAATTATAAAAAAAGCCTTTTATCTGATTAATTAAAGAAATACCAACACGAGACTCTTGTAAGATATATTTCACAATTTCGACATCGTGACAACAAGCAGTAATAAATGAATATGCACCTGTATCAACATCATTTATTTATGGCAAAGCTAAGTCATTGCTCGATATTACACAGACATCGGGAAGGTGGAATTCATTAACCCAGCATGAGTTTTGAGCATCAGACAAGTTCTGTAGCTTGGCTCGCTGTGGCTTTACAACAGCAAAATCTCATTATCTGCATCAGGAGCTCTGGTTTCCTCCTGCACTCCAAAGACAGGCACCATCTTGGGAGAGAAAAAATGGGTGACGTTTCGGGTCGAGACCCTTCTTCAGACCCGAAATGTCACCCATTCCTTCTCTCCAGAGATGCTGCCTGTCCCGCTGAGTTACTCCAGCATTTTGTGTCTACCTTTGATTTAACCCAGCATCTGCAGTTCGTTCCTGCACATCCTCCCCATCTAAGCTCGTCCCACCTCCCCATGTTTAGCCCATATATCTCTCTAAACGCTTCCTATGCATGCACTTGCCCAAATGTCTTTTAAATGTTTTTATAGTACCTGCTTCAACTACTTCCTTTGGCAGCTCATTCCATATACTCACCAGTTGCGATTACATTTTTCCCCTCTCACCTTAAATCTAAGTCCTCTGATTCTTGATTCTCCTACTCTGGGTAAAAGACTCCGCGCATTCACCCATGTCTCTTCCCCTCATGACTTTATTCACCTCTATAAGATCAATCGTCAAACTCTTGCACGACAAGCCAAATTTCTACTCATGCTTTTTTGGTAAAAATAAAATCTGAAAGAATTAAAAAAAGCAACCCTGATTGGCTTTATTAATTATTTTTGTCAACATCACGATTAGAGCTGATCTCGGACTAATCACTGATCTGCGAGTGTAGCAGACAAAATAGTTCATCACATCCAGAAATAAGTCTCTGCATGTGAGGAGATCATGTAGAAGGAGAAGATGCTCCCATAGATTTTATTCCAAGAAATTATCAGGCAATTGAAAATAAATTTCTATGAATTTGAATTCAAGAGCTCTACTTTCATAAAGACTCTACAAGCTTGCAAAGATTAGAAAATAATCTGATAAAGAAAATGTGATAAATCAGAAAATAATCAAGCTATTCATATTAGGGACACTTTCCTTCCAATTATTCTCAATTATTTTTGGCTAAAAAAGAGCCTCTACATATATATGTGTGTGTGTGTATATGTACATACATAAATATATACGTGTGTGTATGTGTGTGTATGCACATACACATACACACACATATATATATATATATATATACACACACAATACTTTTTTCTCATTTAATGCTGATCACATACTGCTTACATATTATGTTTAAATATTCTGTTGTGCTGCTGCAAGTAAGAATTTCATTGTTCTGTCTGGGACATGTGACAATAAAACTCTTGAGTCTTGCAGAGTGGATGTAATATGCTCCTTCCAAGCTTCCCCAAAGTTACTGAGGAAGATATAACACCTTAAAATGTCCAATAAACAAATACAATATGCCAATACACAAATCTCCTGAAACTAAATAAATAAAAATCTAACGATATTAGGAATAACTGAGAACATATTTTTGCAGGCTATCTTCCTTCTGAATAATAGTATTTCTTACTAACTAGATAAACGTGGTGAACAAATATTATCAAATATTTTATGCAAATTTAATTGGCTTTAGGTTGCATGTATGGGGGGGGAAAAACTGTGGAACCACAGGCAATTTTTCTTTTGAAAAGATTAATGTGATAAAGCCACATTGGGCTATTTTGCCTCTGAAGAATTACACAGGGTCATTTTTCAACAATCAATACTGCAATCTGACTACCCAGATTTTTTTTTAATGTATGTGGAACATTTTTAGAAATTCTCTGGCTTACCAGTAATATCCATAAAGAGCACATCCAATAATTTAAGTGCTATAAATACACAGTACAAATGTCTTTAGTTTATGATTAGGGTATGTAACAAAATGTAAAATAACTGCTATTAAAGGCAAACAAATCAGATGGGAAGCACAAAGAAATAAATAACAAAATGATTACACACTTATTACTGACATTATTGAATGAGAATGTTGCTAAACGCGGAATCATTTTCCTAACAGAACCTTCGAACATCTGACTAAACCCACAATTATTTTCAATGCAAAAAATATCATCTCTTGGTTCTTTTCACCTTTTTGGTTATCTGCTTCCATCAGAAAACCTCATAATCCACACATCTTCACAAAATTACTTTGCATCTTAAAAGGTTGGATTATCATGCCCCGATTTTGCATTCAGTTTTTATTTTTACTCACTGCACCCTTCATATCACAGCAGGAAGAAGGAAATACGTTCTTACAATCTGATAGAAATGTATAGAATTATATGAGAGGCATAAATAGGATAGACAGTCAGAATCTTTTACCCAGTGTGGAAATGACAAAGACAAGAAGGCATAGCTTTAAGGTGAGAGGGGGAAAAGTTTAAAGGATGGGGGCAGGGCAAGTTCTTTTACACAGAGAGTTGTGGGTGCCAGGAATATGCTGCCAGGGGTGGGGGTGAAGGCAGGTACGAATGTGGCATTGCAGTTGATCAGAATACATGCAGGGATTGGAGAGATATGGATCATGTGCAGGTAAAGATTAGTTTAAACTGGCACATTTTCGGCATGGACATTGAGGGCCGAAGGGCCCGTTCCCGTGCTGTACTGTTCTATATTCTAAAACAGTCAAAATAAGTACAAATACCAACATCCTATGTTTTCCTTCCTCTGCAGACTTTGAATGCCTTTGACGATAAAGGGAAGTTATTGATCCGAGCAGCACAACCAGCCTAATTAGCATTCACAGAGAAAAACAAAAACATTTCAGAATTGTCCTTTTCCAATCGTATAAAGTTTCTTAATTATCTTTTCATCTCTCATCTGTCCCATAAAGTTCTATCCCAGTTCTGTTCCTCAACGTCATTATCTTCCACCATTTGAGTGTTTATTTAGTTAACAAAACAGGAACAAATCGAGAAAATAAAAAGGATGTTAATGTTTATAGTCAGCTTTGGTGAGGCTGACTTCTAGAATGCTGCCTTGGAACCAATAATCAATCTCGTATGAATATTTTCATTTCCACTTTCAATAAAGAAATTGAATGGAATATTTTAATAATAATGACATGACATGCGTGTGCACAACTTAAGTTGTGCCTTATCGTAAAAAGAACATTTGTTCAGTTTAGAGATACAGCATGGAAACAAGTCCTTCGGCTCACCGAGCCCATGTGGACCATCAATCACCCGTTCACATTGCTTCCAGCTTCCATTCCCTACGCACGAGGGGCAATATTCAGAGGCGAATTAACCTACAAGCCTGCACGTCTTTGGGATGTGGGAGGAAACCAGAGCACTGTTGGCAACTCACTTGGTCACAGGGAGAATGTGCAAACTCCACACTGATAGAGGTCAGGATTGAACCCAGGTCTGGTGCTCTGAGGCAGCAACTCCACCAGCTGCGCCACTGTGCCGCCCTTACGCATAACTGAAACATGAAAATGCTGGCATTGAAGCAACCCAAAGGTAAATGTCAGTACACGATTATTTTTATAAAATGTAGTCTTGGAGCTAAAAATTCCTCATAGCCCTAGAGTCACTGTGGAATTGAACTGTATTTGGTGCTGAGGCAGCAGTAAGAACAGAGTTGGATTTTCACTGCTTTTATTTTCAAATGTCCTGATCACTGAACAGCCATATGTAATAGCCCAGGTCCGGATGTCTGGTGCTATTTGTTCCTTCGTCAAAAAAAATGAAGAGAATTTTCCACCCTCTGCTGCACCAAACTACACAAAACCAAAATTGTTCAATTAAAAGCAATCGTCGTAATTCGACAACCAAACAGCGAGTGAAAGTGAACTTCAGGCATAACCTTGCGTTTGCTTGGTCTCAGTGGGCTGTGGAAGGCTTTGCAGTAAAGTGCGGCGTCTCCTCGTGATGAGGCTACAAGCTCATTGTCCTTGTGTGTTTCCTGCTGCTTCATCGGGATTTCAGTGAAGGGCACTGGTGGGTTTGAGGAAAATCTGGACCTCCCCCTGTGAAAAGTGGGGAGATTTCCAGCAGTAGATACAAATCACACCTCATAGCAAACTTGGCCAATGACCTGAGAGAGCTGATTTGATTGAGCTGGACTGAGGCAGCTAAAGGCTGCGTCTATGTTGGCAATAATCAAAACAAGAGGTGACGCATTGAAGTGATTACAGAGAATATTTCGCACACAATGAAAAGAGATAAGCTGATATTTGTCTGAAGAAGGGTCTCGACCCAAAACGTCACCCATTCCTTCTCTCCCGAGATGCTGCCTGACCCGCTGAGTTACTCCAGCATTTTGTGAATAAAAACCTTCGATTTGTACCAGCATCTGCAGTTATCTTCTTATCATATCATATCATATCATATATATACAGCCGGAAACAGGCCTTTTCGGCCCACCAAGTCCGTGCCGCCCAGCAATCCCCGCACATTAACACTATCCTACACCCACTAGGGACAATTTTTTATTTATTTTTTTAATTAAAATTTTTTTTTTTAACATTTACCCAGCCAATTAACCTACATACCTGTACGTCTTTGGAGTGTGGGAGGAAACCGAAGATCTCGGAGAAAACCCACGCAGGTCACGGGGAGAGCTGATATTTAATTATATTAAGAACATTGAATGGAGTGATGGAGACAAAGATGCATCGCAAATAAGGAAGAGATTTATTATCTCGGTTTCACATAAAAACGATTTCAGTTTGAAGATGATATTAGTTTTATCACTGCAGAAAAGGATAATAAAGATTTAATCAAGGTGTTGACAAGGAAAACAAAATGAACGAGCTTTCAGCAGCAGAAGAACTGGTGGACAGAGGGTGGACAGAGAGCACTGATTTAAAATAATTGCCAAAATCTCCATTTGGTTGGTATAATTTGAACTGTATCACCTAAGTAAATGACAAGAGGAGATTTAGCGGCAATTTTTAAAAAAATTGAGAGAAAACAGTCGGACAATGGAAAGGAGAAAGGAGTGCAGCAAAGTGATGTCTCACAAAGAAATTAGATGATCACAATGAAAGCTCATCAATGTCTCTGGTCCCTTAGAAGATTGAGGAGATTTGGTGTGCCACTGAATACTCTATTGAACTTCTATAGGTGTACGTTAGTTAGCATATTGACCGGTTGCCTGAGAGCCTGGTTCATTAACTCAAATGCCCAGGAGTGAAGGAGGTGTCTGAAAGACATTGCCTGGTCCATCGTGGGTATTGACCTCCCCAGCATTGAAGGGATCTATAGAAGGCGCTGCCCCAAAACGCCCACAAATAACAAACACCCACGCCATCTTGTTTGTGCTCTCATCTCACTCCCATCATCAGGAAGAAGTTAGAGGAACCTGAGAACTTCAGATTCAAGTGGGCAGATGCGTGGCAGATGCAGTATAATATAGATAAATGTGAGGTTATACACTTCGGCGGCAGAAACAAGGAGGCAGATTATTATCTCAATGGAGTTCGGTTAGGTAAGGGGGAGGTGCAGCGAGACCTGGGTGTCCTTGTACACCAGTCACTGAAAGTTGGTGTGCAGGTACAGCAGGCAGTGAAGAAAGCTAATGGAATGTTGGCCTTCATAACAAGAGGATTTCAGTTTAGGAGTAAAGAGTTTCTTCTGCAGTTGTATAGGGCCCTGGTAAGACCACATCTGGAGTATTGTGTACAGTTTTGCTCTCCTAATTTGAGGAAGGACATGCTTGTAATTGAGGCAGCGCAGCATAGGTTCACGAGATTGATCCCTGGGATGGCGGGACTGACATATGAGGAAAGATTGAAAAGACTAGGCTTGTATTCACTGGAGTTTAGAAGGATGAGAGGGAATCTTATAGAAACATATAAAATTATAAAAGGACTGGACAAGCTAGAAGCAGGAAAAATGTTCTCAATGTTGGGCGAGTCCAGAACCAGGGTCCACAGTCTTAGAATAAAGGGGAGGCCATTTAAAACTGAGGTGAGAAAAAACTCTGTTTCACACAGAGAGTTGTGAATTTGTGGAATTCTGCCAGAGAGGGCAGTGGAAGCAAAATCACTGGATGGATTTAAGAGAGAGTTAGATAGAGCTCTAGGGGCTAGTGGAATCAAGGGATATGGGGAGAAGGCAAGCACGGGTTATTGATTGGGGACGATCAGCCATGATCACAATGAATGGCGATGCTGGCTCGAAGGGCCGAATGGCCGCCTCCTGCACCTATTGTCTATGTTTCTATGTTTCTAACAGCTTCTTCCAACAACCCTGCACAACACTAACAATGGCAACTAAGATCTACTTTGCTAAGATCTACCTGTGTGTGCAGGGAGTGGATGAAAGAGCAGTCTGACTATAGAACTGGTTGGCACGGACTCAGTGGGCTGAAGTGCCTGTTTCTTTCAATATAATTAACAACCCAAAAGCACGAAGCTGCAGATGCTAGAAATGTAAAATTGAAACAGAAAATTCTCAAGCAGAGAATTTTCTCAACTGAAAATTGGAGCATCTTTGGAAACAGTGAAAGAGTTAACTCTGCAAGTCGATGATCTTTCATCAGACTTGAAACATTTAATCTGTTCCTCTATCCGTACACGCTGCCCTTCCTGCTGAGTCTTTCAATCCATTTTTTTGTTTTATTTTAAGTTCAATAAGAATGTTATTTCTGTGCATCTGGTTTATGGTCAAAAAGAATTTCAGCTTTAGTTATTCTCTATAAACTGCATGAAATCAAAGCACAGAATATGTTATTTTAAATAACGTGCTGGGTCAAGCCACGGAATGAATGAACAGGGAGACTTAGTCCATTTCTCATTGCTGCCACAAGTGAAGGGGATTTGCAGGTTAAAAGTTTAAAGCTGCTTAATTTTGGTACAGTGTTGAGAGTGTTTTGAATCATTACAAAGCTAGCATTTTACTCAATAATCAGAAGGATCAGCACCTGGATTACACAAGGAAGAAAAGGAGCTGGTGATAGGACCTTGATGCTTACGGAGAACTATGGATGATTTGAGGAGTATATGATTCTGGTCAGTAATAAAACTGTGGTGCAAAGCAGTCCTAATATGCCCGAGAATACAAACTAATTCTGCCACACACTCTACTAGCTGTGTCGCCACTTTATTTTCTTTCAGCTACAAAGGAGATTCAACATTTAAGAAACAAAATATCACAAAATATCAAAACATCAATTTTGCCTTCCATGTTTGCAAACACATACACTTACCTATACCACGAGGCTGTTATAGAAACGCGTTATATAATAATTAGACAACAAAAGAGTTCAGAGATTTAATTTCAGTTTGTAATGCAATAACATTCAAACCCACAGTCCTCAGATTACGTGGTTAAATGTTTTAAACTTTGTGAACTTAATTTATTTGAAAGCCACCAATATTAGGTAACTCCTGCAGTACTATTATGCTGGGAGGCACTTTTTCAATTGCACAACAACAAATTCTTGTTCTAATTGACCAAACTATTTTTTATGGATATAGAAACTTAGAAACATAGAAAATCGGTGCAGGAGTAGGCCATTCGGCCCATCGAGTCCACACCGACAGCCGATCTCCCAAACACTGGTTCTATCCTACACACTAGGGACAACTTACAGAAGCCAATTAACCTACAAACCTGTACGTCTTTAGCATGTGGGAGAAAATCAGAGCATCCGGTGAAAACTCATGCGGTCACAGGGAGAACATACAAACTCCGTACAGACACCACCCACAGTCAGGGTCAAACCCTGGTCTCTGGCGCTGTAAGACTGTAACTCTACCATTGTGCCACAGTGCCATTCATACTGCATCCATACTATGGATGTTGAAAGCCAGAAGTAAAAACAGAAAATGTTGACCGATTCAAAAGGTCAAACTGCATCTTGGCAGATAAAACATGGTCAAATGTTCAAGTCAATAACCTGATTTCTAATCAGCTAGAATGTTACCACTGATTCTCTCCACACAGAAGCTGCCAGACCTGCTGAGTCTTCCTGCATTCTCTGTTTTCATTTCAGTCACTGAAGGAACACAGTCATTCTCACACAAAGCTCAAAATAAACAAATGCTGGGTTCTAATATCAGTGCTGTGAAATCTTCTCTTTGTAAGCCACTGAGAGCTACATGTTTCGTTGTGTGCCTTGAAAATGGCAGTAACTTCAATCATAATCTTATATCAATATGTTGCCTGATGGTTATGAACCATTTTAACTCCCCTTCCCATTCTCAAACTGTCCTGGGCCTCCTCCTTTGCCGGAGTGAGGCCACAAGCAGATCGGAGGAACAGCACCACATATTCCACGGGTAGCTTACAACCCAACAGTATGAAAACTGAATTCACCAACTTTAGGTAACACCCGCCCCCTTTGTACCCCCTTTCTTCGCTGTGCACAACTTGGGTGTGCACCCATTTCTCACACTATCAGGTCCCCCTTTCATCTCCCCCCTCCCCTCCCCTCCCCACACACCTATATCCCTTCATCTGACTTCACAGCTCCCATTCTCTCCTTATGACACCCTTTTGTCTCCTTTTCACCTCGAGCCTTTGTCAACCCGTCTGCCAATTAAACCCCCCCTCATCTGTATCCACTTATCATTTGTCAAGCCTTGTCCTGCCCCAATTCCCAGCTCTCGTTACCAGCTTTCTCCCCCCCCCCTCCTACAATTAGTCTGAAGGGTCCCAACCCAAAACGCCACCATTCCATGTCCTCAGAGATACTGCCTGGCCCGCTGAGTTACTCCAGCACTTTGTGGGAGTTTTAAAAATAGAGATGAAATGGTGCAAAATCAACAAGCACCTTTTCATTCCTCCATTAGAAAAATCTTCATAACTTGCAAGAAATAAACAGGATACTCCACCGTGTCTCACTGGGTGTTATATTAATTCAATCCACATTTACACTGCTAGAATTTATTCAAAAACCTTAAGAACTGCATTTAAGTGGTTTCTCCAGAGAAATCCAATTTGGGACATGTCTTCAGGTGTAGTTTTTTCCTGCCTCATCTGCATCTAGTTTGCGTGCAACACAGCACGACAATTGTTGAAGGAGCCTCGGGTCGTTACACTAAAGCCACATCCTGTGGCTGTAGGTCAATTACAAGCACCAAGGGACAACATTCCCTTCAGAGCCTCATCAAAGACTGTTTCTACCTAGGAGCACGAGCACCTCTGTTCCTCCACAGCAGGTTATTAATGCCCCAGTGGGATTCCCAAAACATCGGTGAATCTGAACATTTCTTGTGCGCTTACAAATCCTTGCATCATCACAAGTATCAAGGAAGGCCATTTGTTTTAAAGACAAAGTATCTGCCATGTGAACTGATGTTACAACACCAAAAGAAAATGACCAAAATATTTTAAAAGCAAATTTCTGCACTTGCTGGAAATCCAAAATAAGAAAAAGGCTGGAAATATTCCACAGATTGGGCAGCATTTGTAAGAAACCAAATTGGCAAAACCAAATACAGACTGTGTGCAGAAACAAAAAACTGCCGATGCTGGTTTACACTAAAAGGACACAAAGTGCTGGAGTAATTCAGCAGGTCAGACAGCATCTCTGGAGAACATGGATAGGGGACAGTTCAGGTCAGGACTCTTCTTCAGCCTGAAGGATTCTGACCCGAAATGTCACCCATCCATGATTTTCAGAGGTACTGCCTGACACGCTGAGTTACTGCAGAACCTTGTGTCCTTTAGCAGATTGAGTGACTGCCTTCAGATTTCAACACTTGGCCAATTATAGTCTTCTCCATCAAGGGTAACTAATGTATATTTTTAACACAGCAATTGTTAATTATGTTGAAACAAAAAGCTGCAAAAGCTGGAAATAGAGCTATAGAGTGATACAGTGTGGAAACAGGCCCTTCGGCCCAACTTGCCCACACCGGCCAACATGTCCCAGCTACACTAGTCCCACCTGCCAGCATTTGGTCCATATCCCTCCGAACCTGTCCTATACATGTATATTATATTAAAAATGTTATATTAAAATGGAAAATTCTGGAAACACTCAGCAAATGAGGCAATGGGCCTCCTCCATTGTCAAAGTGAGGCCAAATGCAAATTGGAGGAAGAGAACCTCATATTTTGTTTGGGCAGCTTACAACCCAGCGGTATGAATATTGATTTCTCTAACTTCAAGCAAACTTTGCATCCCCTCTCACTCCGTCTTTCCCCCGCCCTAGTCATCGTACTAGTTTTACTGTCGTCCTGTTGAAATCCACTGTCTGTATTAACTTATCACCTATCCCACAGCCAACAATGGACCATTGTGAGCTCCACATTTCCTTGATTATCGTTGCTTTTTGCTTCTTCCATTCATTTGTTCTAAGTACCGATTATATCTCTCGTTCCCCTTTCCCCCATCTCCCAGTCTGAAGAAGGGTCTTGACCCGAAACGTCACCTATTCCTTTTCTCCAGAGATCCTGCCTGACCTGCTGAGTTACTCCAGCTTTTTGTGTCAGTCTTCGGTTAGACAATAGACAATAGGTGCAGGAGTAGGCCATTCGGCCCTTCGAGCCAGCACCGCCATTCAATGTGATCATGGCTGATCATTCTCAATCAGTATCCCGTTCCTGCCTTCTCCTCCTACCCCCTGACTCCGTTATCCTTAAGAGCTCTATCTAGCTCTCTCTTGAATGCATTCAGAGAATTGGCCTCCACTGCCTTCTGAGGCAGAGAATTCCACAGATTTACAACTCTCTGACTGAAAAAGTTTTTCCTCGTCTCCGTTACCCCTTATTCTTAAACTGTGGCCCCTTGTTCTGGACTCCCCCAACATTGGGAACATGTTTCCTGCCTCTAACGTGTCCAACCCCTTAATAATCTTATACGTTTCGATAAGATCCCCTCTCATCCTTCTAAATTCCAGTGTATACAAGCCTACTTCTAAATTCCAGTGTATACAAGCCTGTGTTTGGCTGCCTGCCACTGTATGTTTCTTTTTTTTTTTCCTAATCAGATGTGCAGCACTTTGGTCAACGTGGGTTGTTTTTAAATGTGCTATACAAATAAAATTGACTTGACTTGACTTGACTTGACTATAGCTGTGTTTAACCAGCATCTGCAGTTCCTCCCTACACAAGTCAGGCGGTATTGTTTGATACATTCTTTAGGTTTTGAGTGTGAACTGATGTTCAATAAATTATCTGTTAAAGACGCAATGCTTAAGTCCAAGGATTCTTGTGCCAATAACATAGTTATTGCAAACCAGTTCCATGATGAAAATATAAAGAGTGTATTCTGATGAGGCATATGGGGAAAATTAGCCACATAACCCAATGATCCAAAAGTGATGCCAATCCAAACTGAATTAGCAAATGCCAAACTCATTTTTTGGCACATTAATGTACCAGTGTCAGCTCGATTCACAATGCAGTGTGTAATAAAGTTAAAGTCTGATCAATTCTTTGGCGTAAAGAAATAACCAATGTAACCAAAGGTGACACTTGCCCAGCCCAATGGATTAAGAGTAGCAAATTACAGTCAAACTTTATCTCAGATAATGGATTATCATCAAATTGAAATGATGTGGACATAAGATCATGTGGACATAAGAAATTGAAGAAAGGTTCCAGGAGAAGGCACTTATTTTAGTTTAGAGATAAGGTGCAGAAACAAGCCATTCGGCCCATCAAGCCCGCACCGACCAGCGATCCCCTCACACTAACACTATCCTACACACACTTGCGCCAATTTACAATTATACCACGCCAATTAGCCTGGAAACCTAAACGTCTTTGGAGCTTGGGAAGAAACCGGAGATCCTGGAGAAACCCCACACAGGTCATGGGGAGAAAGTGCAAACTCCGCACAGATAGCATCAAAGTCAGGATCGAACCCGGATGTCTGGCACTGCAAAGCAGCAACTCTACCGCTGCGCCACCGTGCCACCCTAGATTCAAGCCTGGTCAGAGATTAGATTAGGTCAGAGATTAGATAAACACATAGATTAGAGCCAGGTCATTAATTTGCTCAAAACTTCAACTTGCAATATGTGTCAGAAATATGGGACTATTTTCCATCCCAGCAGAAACATAGAATTGCAGATGCTGTTTAATGCACAAAAGGACACAAAGTGCTGGAGTAACTCAGCAGGTCTTCAGACTGAAGAAGGGTCCCGGCCTGAAATGTCACCCACCCATGTTCCCCAGAGATGTTGCCTGACTCGCTGAGTTACTTCAGCACTTTTTCCATTTCAACAGGCTGACAAAATTAATCATTAAGTCTGACATTAGTACATTAGGCAAGACTAAAGCATCAAAGGATATGGAGCCAAGGCAAATGGAGGAAGTTGGGATACAAGTCATTCATGGTCTGAGTGAATGGAAAAAATGGACTCAAGGGGATGAATGACCTGCATTTGTTCATATGTTCTTGATCACTGGATTTAATGTGCTGGTTACTTGTGTGAGATATAAGGGAAGCACCCCATGTTAATGGATCTACACCTAAACTAGGTTTTAATGTTCAAGAGGAGGGAGAAATATGTGGGAATAAATATAATTACTGATTAGTATCTGACCAAGTGAGAAATAATTAGAATCAACCAAAGAGAGGACTTGACAATTTCTGCTCCTGAGCAATTAGAGTGTACAATTTTAGAACAAATTTAAATCCCAATTGTGCATAGTTTAACTCACATTGAAATATTTTGATTTTGGTGAAATAAATTTGGATTTTAAAGTATTTTGTTCTGATATCTATATGTTGATGGAAACTGCTGCAATCTTTATTCAATGTACTTTATATGTTAATGTACTTTAAAATCATTCCTCCCTTTGCAGGCAAAATCAGCTGTGTTCAAACGACTCCAAAACAAGAATCCTGAGGAATAAGTTACCCTCGAAATATAACACAGAAGGAAGCGAGAGAGGGAGAAGCTGAGGGGGAAATAAAAAGAATAGCCTTCTGGTGTGCAATTATTTTGCGATGTAATAAGGCTGTATCATGAACTTCATATTGACTGAAAAACACCCTATACTGCAATGCATTATAAAGCATAATGCTGGCATTCATGCCCAATTAATATTGCGACAATGGTAACACAAATCAGGTTATCTTCATAGATAAATATAGACAATAGACAATAGGTGCAGGAGTAGGCCATTTGGCCCTTCGAGCCATTCAATATGATCATGGTTGATCATTCACAATCAGTACCCAATATGTCCAATAATGCACACACACATATACTGTACACACGTGCATTAAAAATAGTTGCTGCGAACATATTTCAGTATCCCCACACGGCAGATAAAGAGGAACATTCATGTTTCAGATAATAGAGACCCTATGACAGGTAGTTAGTGTAATCCGGCCTTACATTGTTTAAAAAATGTCCATGATTCTGATGTTGCATTTGTCATTTTGCTCTAGTTTGAAAAAGTGACCAAAACGACATTGTTGTATAAGAAAATAACTGCAGATGCTGGTACAAATCGATTTATTCACAAAGTGCTGGAGTAACTCAGCAGGTCAGGCAGCATCTCGGGAGAGAAGGAATGGGTGACGTTTCGGGTCGAGACCCTTCTTCGACATTGTTGTGATAGGTTAAAAATATGTGACTGTGTTCAGCATCCATCATCCAGGCTGGTCTACTGTAGCGCGCACCTTTCCAAACCCTTCGGAGTGACAGTGGAGCTGTGCCCACTGTGCAGCGCAGGAGAAATGTCGGGATTCAGAAAAGGAGAGAGAAAAAGAGGTGAAAAATGATGAAGTCACCAGGTTGTTGCAAGGTTAGCACAGCCTCTAATCGAGCGTTCTGGAGCCAGGCAGCTGCTGAGCCCAGCTGCTGCTCCAAGCCTCCGCTGGGCTCTTGTCAGCAGGAGGAACGGGACTCAGGAAGCGAGTCGAAGACGAACTACTGCAGGGAACATATCGCAGGCCAAGTGCATCGGGCTTGTTACAACAGACGCGGCCTCACCACACGTAAGGGCTTCTGCAGCTGAGCCGCCTGGTCAATAAGATCAAGCAATGCTGACCTCTCACTGTCCTCAATCTCAAAGCTGCTTTCAGATGGACTATGGGGAAAATAGACAATATAATTTATCAAAAGAAATGCGTTTGTATCAATTAGATGATGCAAATTGGTCGATGCTCGAAACACCCCAATCCAGTTAGTTTAGTTTAGAGATACAGCGTGCAAACTGGCCCTTTGGCCCACTGGGTCCGTGCTGACCGCTGATCACCCATACACTAGTTCTATCCTACACATGAGGAACAATTTACAGATGTCAATTAACTTAAAAAACATGCACGTCTTTTGAGTGTGTGAAGAAACCAGAGCACCCAAAGAAAACCCAAGGGATCACAGGGACAATGCACAAACTCCATACAGACAGCACGCGTCGCCAGGGTTGAACCTGGCTCTCTGGCGCTGTAAGGTAGCAACTGTACTGTGCTCCACTATGCCGCCCACTCCTGTAAAAGTCGTGTGGTATTTTTCCTTTAAATGTTACAAATGATGAATACACGTCCAAAAACGCAACAGTATTTATCCGCAGATTCTGGCTCTGCAGTAACCATTCCTGCATGCTTTCTGTTTGTTGGTCCAATCTTCTCAGCCTCTCAACAGGGTACAAGGTACACAGAGAAGCGCAAAAAAACCCAATAGTTTGCAGAGATTCATGCAAAATGCAGAAGTAGGGAAATATAACCAGGGTTAAATAACCAGGGTTATATTGGCAAGTCGTAGATTACAGATTCTTCATACCTTTTATATAAGCTTTGGGTAAAGTCGCAATGAGTATGGGATGGGTGGTGTTTATGACTATTACAGATGGATTTGTGGATGGTGTAGAACGAATATCACACATTAAACTTCAGTTACTATTTAAGAACAAAGTATTTTGCTCGTGAATAATTCATCCAAATGTTGAAGTTGGCTCAAGTTGGTCTAATTCACTAGATTTAAACAACACATTTCACATTGAATCAGAAATTAAAGTGCTGGAGTAACTCAGCGGGCCTTCATACTGAAGAAGGGTCCTGATCTGAAATGTCACCTATCCATGTCCTCCACAGATGCTGCCTCACCTGCTGAGTTACTCCGAAGAAGGAACTCGCACCAAAACTTTGCCTATCCACGTCCTTCAGAGATGCGGCCTGACCTGCTGAGTTACTCCACATTGCGTTCTCAGCGAGATTCCATCATCTGCAGTTCCTTGTGTCTTCTGATCATCCCCCTTTAGCTGATTCACCATTGATTGCACTACAAATTCTAATGACTTGATATAAAAGGTATTTGACCAGTATGTGAATGCCATTTAAGCAGCGTGTTCCAAAAAAACCCCAACTTGTGGAGGAGGAAATGAGCCAGCTGAGTTTATCTCTTTTCGTGCCTTAAACTTCTTCCACCCAGCACGAGCTGCATTGAACAATGCAACTTAACTCCCCCATTAGTGACACAAATGAAAGTCTGTGGTTGTACCACTCAAGAGGAAACAAGGCCAGAAATAAAATGCTCATTTCTGATGCATGGATATATCCTATAGAATTCTAAAAATATAACACATCAGCTATCGAGGAAAAACTCCTTAAGGATGGCTATTGTGTTGTGTCAATATATTTAATAGCTTCAGATATAATTATTAGATTTATTATTCGTCAAAGAGGAAAAACTGATCTATAAAAGGTGTTTTACTTTCCAGCTGGAAGTGCATGGTTTCACAATCTGTGGGTTCAATTTGAGGGCGGCACAGTGGCGCAGTTGGTAGGGCTGCTGACTCACTCCGCCAGAGATGCAGGTTCGATCCTGACCTTGGGTGCTGTCTGCATGGAGTTGCATGTCCTCCCTGTGGCCTGTGTGGGTTTGCTCCGGGTGCTCCCATTTCCTGTCAGGTCCCAAAGACGGGCATGTTTGTAGATTAATTGGTCCCTGTACAGTTGTCCCTAATGTGTAGAAAGTGGGTGAAAAAGTGGGGATAACATAGAACTAGTGTGAACGAGGGATCGATGGTCGACGTGGACTCGGTGTTTCCATGCAGTATCTGTGACCAAAAAAGTAAACGTTCTTTTCCGGTGTTGAACTAAATTTCATCACAGAGGCCTTTTCAGAATTCCAGGTACATCAACCTTTCCAAAAACTGTACATTAAATATATTAACCAGCTGCAGAAATACACCAGAAATATAATACAAAAACAGCAAGCACCCACTTCTTTCGCTGGTACTGGTGCCAACATGAAATCAAGTCCAGAAACCTGCAAGAGCACGTTTAGCACGCCCCAGTTAACATAATGTCAAGGGGTATAACTTAAAAATGTTCCTGCTCTTTCTTCGAAAAGACCTACAGCTAGGTTCTGATTAGCAGAGATTGAGGAATACAAAGGGGAAACTTTAAAACTGAGCCAAGATACACACGGAGCAGCATAGTGGGATTTAAAAGCGGTTTATAGTTGGAAAGCTCTGTATAAACCAGAGTTCCATATGGGGCGAACCTGTTACACAGTTACACTGACAGGGGTCATGCAAGAAATGTTGTTTGAATAAGTAAATTGCACTTATTAAAACAATATTCAGAAGGATTCATCTGATCTAAAGGGATATATTTCATGAAGAAAAATAGCAGTAAAAATAAACTTACTCATCTGTAAAATGGTCAGCACTGCACTACATGTCAGATGTTAGGCAGATTGGAAAGTTCACCCATAAGTTAGAAAAAGTCGTGATGTATGTATTATTGCAGGTGGTAGATGTCAGGGACTTGGGTACCAATGAAGAGAAAACACTCGGCAGCTTGGCAACTAAAGGTTCGGATTGTAAGAACCAAAGTGAGAGCTTGTTCAAAGTGCACAGCTCACTTAGACGATGTACATAGAGCTTAGTTTAGAGATACAGCGTGGAAACAGGTCCTTCGGCCCACTGAGTCCGCGCCGACCAATGATCACCTGTACACTAGTTCTATGTTATCCCAGTTTTACAACCTACACACTAAGGGCAATTTACAGAGGCCAATTAACCTGTAAACCTGCACATCGTTGGGATGCAGGAGGAAACTCATGCGGTCACAGGGAGAACGGACAAACTCCATACAGACAGCACCCGTAGTAAGGATTAAACCAGTGTTTCTGTCGCTGCAAGGCAGCAATGTAACCACTGCACCATTGTGCCACATGACATAGAGCAGTTCAGCATGGAAACAGACCCTTCAGCCCACAATGTTTGTGCCGAACATGATGCCGTTAAACTAACGTCCTCTGCCTGCATTTGGTCCATTTCCCTCCATTCCCTATCTAGATCCTTCTTAAATGCAACCATCATATCTGCTCCCAACACCATTCATTGCAGTGCATTCAAGGCACCCACCACTCTCTGTGCAAAAAAACTTGCCCCACACATTTCCTTTAAATTTTGCCTCTCTCACATTAAAGCTATGCCCTCTAGTCTTTGAATTTCCACCCTGGCGAAAATGTTCTGACTCTCTACCCTATATATGCCTCCTATAATTTTATATACTTCTATCAGCTCTCCCCTCAACCTCTGGCGTTCGAGGAAAAACAATCTAAGTCTATCTAACCTCTCCTTATAGCTAATACTATTTAATCAAGGCAACATCCTGGTAAACCTCTTCTGCACCATCTCTCCAAAGCCTCCACGTCCTTCCTGTAATGGGGCGACCAGAACAGCACATAAAACTCCAGATGCAGTCTAACCAAAGTCCTATAACGCTGCAACATGACTTCCTGACTCATAAAATAATTGAACAAAAAAATTAGGTTCATGAGATAGAACATGGCAGGAAACAGCAGAGGAAAGGCCATGTGGCCCACAATGTCCGTGTCGAATATGACGCTAAATTAAACTAATCTCCTGTCTGCACATGATCCAAATCCCTCTATTCTCTGCATATTCATAGTGCAGCAGCCATCTGACCCATCGAGTTGATGCCAGAACTTTGATCTGCTGTATAGCTATTTACTGCCGAAGTTCTCCACCTACATTCACAAGTATTCAGCCCATTTTCTTGTGAAGACTCCTCCTGAATATGTTCCCACTATCCCCTTGCTTGCTGGAATATATAAAGAAGCCAAGTAATTATTTTGGAGTATTGTGCCTTTGGTTGGAATATAGCATTTATAAAAGGCCCTAGAGCCCATGAAAACATTGTTTTCAGTGGGGATTGGTATGATAATAAATCCCTGAGAGCAACAAAACATTTGTTTTATCTGTATGAAGAGGTGTAAAGCACTTGGAGGTTGGCTCATACAACTTAATAAATAATAGCAGGAGGCAGTCATTTCAGCCAGCCCCATCAATCAATAAGATCATGGAGACACAAGGAACCGCAGATACTGGTACCTTGAGCAAAATACAAGGTGTTAGAGTAACTCAACATCAGGCAGTATCTGTGGCAGGAATGAATAGGCAATGTTTCGGGTTGGAACCCTTCTTCAGACTGATTGCAGTAGGATAAGAAAATAACTGCAGATGCTGGTACAAATCGATTTATTCACAAAATGCTGGAGTAACTCAGCAGGTCAGGCAGCATCTCGGGAGAGAAGGAATGGGTGACGTTTCGGGTCGAGACCCTTCTTCAGATTGCAGTAGGAGGCAGTGAATAAGATCAAAGGTGGTGGGTATAGAAAACAAGCTGACATAGGGGGTTGATGAGGCAGGTGCTATCACAACATTTAAAAGTCATATGGACAGGTACATGGATAGAACAGGTTTAGAGGGATACGAGTCAAACACAGCCAGGTGGGACGAGTGTAGATGGGGCATTATGGTCGGCATGTCAAGTTGGGCCAAAGGGCCTATTTCTCGTGCTGTTTGACTCTGTGATTTGCATTGCCTTTCATCTGCAAATCACTGCGCATAATGAACAGAATCCAACAAAGAGCAGAATAAAATGGTTTCAGCTTAGAAACCCAAGTGATCCATATATTTGTAGAAACAAAGAACTGCAGATGCTGGTTTACACCAAAGATAGCCACAAAGTGCTGGAGGAATGCAGCGGTTCAGGCAGCATCCCTGGAGAAAACGGATGAGTGAACGTCCCCCATCCTTTTTCTGCACGAGTAAAAACGTCAGCCACCCTTTTTCACCAGAGATGCTGCCTGATCCGCTGAGTTACTCCAGCACTTTGTCATCCATATATTTTCCACAGGCGGTAACAGACCGATGTGTAGAAAACAGAACCAAAAAAAAAGAAGAGAACAGAAAAAAAAAGAGCAGGTTACAAGAAAAAGCACACAATTAACATCTTGTGGTTCATTGTCCCAAAACACAAACAGGCTATTCAAACCAAGGATAAACACACACCTGCTTTGTTAATGTTGACTAATGACTTTTCAAGTAATTAAACACAAAGAGAAAGCTCAGCTGTTATTGTGTATTTTCAAGGAAGCAATCCCATGGCACAACTTAGTTCCCAGGCTTTACAAAAGGGAACAATGGATTTCTGGGAGTGATGTACAGAACGATCTGCCCAAGGAGTTGAGATGATGGCATTGATAATCGTAGCCTAAATTCAGGAATGAGATTACAACTTTTTTTGTGCATACAATACTTTTAATAATGTATTCACTTGGATTTCCAAGGCCAAAGCTCATTCATTTACAAATTATTTTTGCTAGGAGACACATTGAAGGTTGGAAGTGCCCATGCAGTTGGTACATAATGGCTTATTCACTGAAGAATTAATGACCCTTGAAGTAATTGTGGCAAGCCATAGTATGCACATCATTACCAGACAGAAAAAAACAGTTGTTACACCAACATGTTGCATTTATCGACAGGAAGGAACTGCAGATGCTGGTTTACACCGAAGATACATACAAAATGCTGGAGTAATTCAGTGGGTCAGGCAGTTTTCTGGAGAAAAAGTATAGGTGACGTTTCGGGTCAGAAACCTTCATTCCGACTCGAAACCTACTCCTTTTCCACAGGGATGCTCCCTGTTGCATTTATCATGATCTTAGAATTTAATGAGCTAAGGTATGCAAGGGGTATCCAAGAGTACCAAAGAGGTATAGTGAGGCAAAACAGGATGGTGTTCATGGGAAGGAGATATTAGAAAGAATAACAACCTTGGCCTTGAGGTAGATTTGAAAGGGTCAGAGATATAGGAAGACTTAGGGTGGGACTGCCAGAAGTTGAGGTCCAGGCAGACGGAGGCATTGGGTGGAAGTTGAGATGCACAACAAGTTAGTTCTCAGAGTAGAGGACGGTTTTAAGCATAGGGATGATAAATAACCTGCAGATACTGGAAATCTAAATAAAAGGGGAATCACAGTGGCACAGCTATAAAGGTGCTGTCTCACAGAGCCAGAGACCAGAGTTCGATCCTTGACAATGGGCGCTGTCCGTAAGGAGTTTTTACGTTCTGCCCACGATCGTGTGGGTTTTCTCTGGGATCTCTGGTTTGCTCCCACACACCAAAAGACAAGGTTTGTAGGTTAATTGACTTGGGTAAATTTGTAAATGATTCCAAGAGTGTAGGATGGTGCTTGTGTATGGGGATCGCTGGTTGGCGCGGCCTTGGTGGGCCGAAGAGCCCGTCACCACGCTGGATTTCTAAACTGGACGAAAAACAGAGAGTGCTGGAAATACTCAGCAGCCAGACTGCATCTATGGAAAGTGAAACTATCCACTATCATTTAGTTAAGCTGGAAAGGGTGCAGAGACGTTTTAGGAGGATGTTGCCAGGACTTGAGGGCCCGAGCGAGAGCAAGGTTGAGCAGGCTAGGATTTTACTACTTGGAGCACAAGAGGATGAGGGGTGATCCTATAGAGGTGTCTAAGATCATGAGAAGAATAGATAGGGTAAATGCACTGTCTTTTACCAAGAGAAGGGTAATCAAGAATCAGAGGACATTGGTTTGAGGTGAAGGGGGAAAGATTTAATAGAAACCTGAGGAGCAACTTTTTTTTACACAAAGGATGGTAGGCATATCTGCCGGAGGAGGTAGTCGAGGCAGGTATTATCAAAACAGTTAAGCAACATTTGGACAGGTACATGGATAGGACAGGTTTAGAGGGATATGGACCAAATGCAGGCAGATGAGACTAGTGTAGATGGGGTATGTTGGTCAACATGGGCGCGTTTCCACGCTGTATGACTTTTACTGTCAACTCCCCAAAACCCTTAATTCCTTGATTTTTCAAATAGTTCTCCACTTCTTCTTTACATATAGCCAACAATCTCACCTCCATAAAACTGTGGTAGAGAACTTCAAACTTCAGCAATGTTTCCACACACTTCAGTTTTAAATGACCTCCTCAAATATTGTAACGCCATCTACTCATTTGAGAATCTTCTAGGTGCAAACATCTCAACATCTCCCCTATCACCTCTCCTCATGATTTTCAGTTTCACTCAGATCCCCCATATTCTTCCAAACTCGCCAACATAAATATACATGATAGGAAAACCCTCTCATCCCAGGGATTAGTCAAGTATCTCAATTCTGCACCTCTTCCAAGGTTGTTTCTTAAATAAGGGGCCCAAAGCTATGTACAGTTTTACCAGTAGTCTTACCAGAGCCCTGTACCATTGCAATGACATATTTCTATCTCTAAACTTCATCCTTCTTGCAATAAAAGACAATATGCCACTCCTGTATATAATAGCTACTCTATATAATAGAGAAATAAATGTCCGTTCTGCTTTCTGATTTTTCACTGGAACACAATGTGTAACGCTAATCTGAGCAGATACAGCACTTTGTCTGATCAATACGCATTACAACTTTATCAATCACTGGCCAGGCTTTCAATGGAATATTTTGGCCGATTCTGAGCAGCAGGAAAAATGTTATGGATCTGTGCAAGGGTATTTTTTGTAAATCTGAAGGCCTTGATTACAACCATGAGGACTACAGGACATTAGGATTGTAACTGAGGAAGTCAACAGGTAACCAAATGTCTGTTTTTGGATTGATAAGGCATCCTGATAAAACAATTCAGGAAAATGATTTTCACTGGTGAGAAAATCTACAAACCAAGTTCAAGGTCACTGCTGTAGAATCCAGGGGACAAACAATTTCCACTCAGATGTTGTTGGCATCACTGAAAGGTATCCAGGTTCTATCAACTGATCAGCTTCAAAACACCATTTAAACGAGAGTTGGAATTTTACACGGATAGGTAAGGTTTAGAGGGAGAAAGACACAAAGTGCTGGAGTAACTCAGCGGATCAGGCAGCATCTCTGGAGAAAAGGGATAGGTGACATTTCGGGTCAGGAACCTTCTTCAGACTGAAGAAAGGTCCCGAGCCGAAACATCACCCACCCTTTTTCTCCAGTGATGATGTCTGGCCCGCTGAGTTACTCTCATACTTTGTATCAACCTTCGGTATAAACTAACATCTGCAGTTCCTTTCTACACAAAGGTTTAGAGGGATATTGACCAAATGCAGGCTGGTGGAACTAGTTTAGAGGGGTATCCTGGTCAGCATGGGCATTGGGCCGAAGGGCCTGTTTTCATGCTGTGTGACTCAATGACTGCAGTATGAGATGAAGTTACTTAAAATTAGAAAATTTAAACTTCATACCACTCGAGATGCTGCCTGACCCGCTGAGTTACTCCAGCACTTTGTGTCTATCTTTGGTATATATTTGGTAAGCAATTCATTGTTTCTACATTAAGATTTAAGAATCTGGGCATGGACATAGTGGGCTGAAGGGCCCATTTCGGTGCTTATGGAACTCTATAATAATGAAGCCCTGGGATATGAGAAAAGCCTCAAATGGAGGAAAGCAGCGATATGAGGACTGAGCAAAATACCAAATGCTGCAGTAACTCGGCAGGTCAGCAAACATCTGTGGAGGGAATAGATAGGGACTCTTCTTCAAACTGAATCCCTCCCTACCTGAAACTTGAATTAATTTAAAGGGTCACAATCAAAAACATCAACTATTCATTGGCTTCACAGTTGCTGCCTGACCCATTGTGTTGTCCAGTACTTTGTGTGCTGGCTGAAGATTCCAGCATTTGCCGTTCCTTGTGTCTTCAGGATTGGCAGGATAGTTAGTGTTAGTAATGCTGATCTTGAAAGTACAGGACTGTTGTAAAAGCCCCTCTGGTCCACTGATATCCTAGAGGGAAGAAAATATAGTCGTGCCTTTATTTGAATCTAAATCCATCAATGTTGTTGACTCTTAACTGCTTCCTCGGTTCGGAAGCAATTAGAGATGGACAATAAATCTTGGCTTTGCCAGCAACATTCACACAGCACCATTCCCTGCACCCCCAACCTGTTTGCAGTTAGACTGCGTTGGTGAATAAAATATTTAATACATATTTTGCTAACCACTCCTTTTACAACAAATTATAGAATTCTGTTGTGTTTTGTTTGACTAATATATTTTTGGAATTTGCATCAGAAAATGACAATAATAATTCATTTGAATGGCAGGAATGATGGTGAAGGCAGATATGACAGTAGCATTTAAGAAGCTTTTAGACAGGCCAGTGGTACAGCACTAGAGATGCTGCCTTGTAGCGCCTGAGACCCAGGTTCGATCCTGACTGTGGTGGCTGTATGGAGATTGCATATTCTATGCATGACCGCATAGGTTTTGTCTGGTTTCCTCTCATACTCCAAAGACGTACAGGTTTGTACGTTAATTGTCTTTGGTCAAATTGTAAATTGTCTCTAGTGTGTAGGATAGTGCTACTGCACAGAGTGATCGGTTGGTGGGCCAAAGGACCTGTTTCCGCACTGCATTTCCAAAATCTAAAGTCTAAAGTAAAGGCAATATGGATATGCAGGAAATATTAGGATTACGGATCACGTGCAGGCAAAGAAGATTAGTTTAATTCAGCATCATGTTCGGCGTGGACATTACGGGCCAAAGGACCTGTTCCTGTGAGGCACTGTTTTATATTCTACATTGAATGGAACATTTGAGGCTGGAAAATGGTTGCAAGTAATCAAAGGGTTACTTAGATCAGCATGAATGGCATTAGAAGCTACGTGGGAGTATGGAGCCGTAATTGGAAAAGAAAAGTAACATGCTGTGGAATTCAAAGGGTTGTCCTTTCTAAAGCCCTACTTAATCACTAAATCCTAAAGACTGCTACGCTGAAGCCAGTCAGAACTTGCAATGTAAAATGCTATTTATTGTTTGATGGACTGCAATAGTCTCGTAAATTCTCTTCTCTCTCATACACAGTCTCTCGGGTTTGAGGATAATTGGATCCCATCTGGTTGTGTCAATTGTGCGAAAGAAACCAGAGACTTTGCAACAGGTATGGAAAGGATTTACATGGATGTGCAGAGAACTGAGGGATGTGGATCATGCGATTAGTTGATCTCGCCATCATGTTCAGCACATACATTGTGGACTGAAGGGTCTCTTCCTGTACTGTTCCATATTCTAGGTACGGCTGAAGGTGCCTGACAGTCCTTTGGCCATGCTTGATCTGTGAATGTTCCTGATAAATGTTTCTTAATGCAACCTCAAACGCTTCTTCGTTATTCTGAATAAACAAAGGGCAGGAATTCCTATGATTCAATGCGGAGGGAGCGTGAAAGAGGGGGAAGATGGGTGGAAGGGTGAAAGCGGGGAAGGGGGCATGGGGGGAAGGGGGAAAGGGGTAGGGAGGAAGGGGGAGGTAGGGGAAGGAAGAGGGAGAAAGGAGGGAGAGGAAGGGGAGATAGGCGGGATGAGGAAGGGAGGAGAGGGAAAGGAGGGAGGGGGAAGGGGAAAGGGTAGAAAGGTAGCGGGATGGTAGGTGGGGGGAAGGGAGGAGGGGGGAAGGGGAAGGGAGGTAAGGGGTAGTGGAAACGAAGTAAGGGGGAAGGGGGAAGAGTGTCCTGTGCAGGAAGTGAAGGAAGTGTCAGGCCACAGGGTGTGAGAGAGGAGGTAAGGGGACTGAGGACTGGAGAATGCTGGATCAATAGACTGTAGGCAGAGGTCTGAGGGCGACAAGTTACTGAAAGAACAGAGAGGATCCACGGAGGTAAAGTGGGGATGCAAGGATAAGGTGGTGGACAAGGGTATCTGCACTAGAGTTCACCGATATGTGCACGCAGTGTATAGATGTTGATAGGCTCCAACTTGAATGTGTCTTTGTTGTGATATTGCTAGGACTACTTTGTTGGTCACAAGGACTACTGTGTAGGAATGTGTATATAAGTGATAATGATCTGTGTACTGAAAGCTTAATGTATTATATTTGATGCTCTGGTACATATATGTATATATCTGTGGAATGACTACACGGAGTGAGTGACCACCCGGAGATGAGTGACCACCCGGCGATGAGTGAACTACCGCAGAGGAGTGACCACCATGATGGCGAAAAAAGCAATTGTGTTTAGTTGTGTTATTGGTTTTGTTTGCAAAAAACAATGGTGTTTTGGTTTTGTTTGTTAAATATATTTTAGCCCTAGAATGGTAAAGAAAACAATACAAAAAACAAAATGTAGACAAAACAAAGATTTTATATAAGACAAGGGGGATGTTGTAATATATAAGACAAGGGGGATGTTGTGATATTGCTAGGACTACTTTGTTGGTCACAAGGACTACTTTGTATGCCTGTGTATATAAGTGATTGGTGTGATTAGGCAGCCACTCTGGTTCCAGGTGGCCACGGAATAAACAGCCTGGAGTTAAGCTCCAGCATTGTAACCTTTTACCCACGTGTACTTGTGGTCTGTCCAGAGTCTCAACAAAGGTACAACAGGTACCGGACCACGAAGTACAACAGTCTTAACATCTCATAAGTTCATTTATGGCTTGATCTCCAATATAAACATGTTCCCAATGTAGTCTGGAGATCTATCCATTGTTTAGGTACCACGGTCGCAGCATTAAACACTCGTTAACCTTTCACATTGTTGAGGCCACAGGCAGGTCAGCTGACCCATGTCTACGTGCAGTGTTTCACAAAGCAGCCCAGACAGGAGCGACAGAATAATGGGAGTGAACAGGGAATTTCCCAGGTTAACAACTTTCTATTATTCACGGCAAACACACTACTTACTACTGCTTTTCAACTCTGTTAATGCCCCTGACTGAATGCCTCCCCCTCCCCCACACTGTAGTTTGCATTGAGAGCTGCCGACATAAAATGCAACAGAGCTAAATGAACTCCTGCTTGCAAATGAAACAATACGTACCATAAACAATAAGCCAAGCCTCGTAAACATGAAATGATAGCAGCAAACAGTTTCATGGCTGTAATCCCATCAAATATTTATCAAATGGGGTACAGGCTCTCATTTTAGAGCAATGGGATCTTTGCTCCAGTTCATATACAATGCATATGCCAAATAAAACGCTCTTAAATACACTTGGTGTCTCACAGCATAAGTCAGACTATGTGACTGGCACATTTCACATGAGTTATGCCTCGCACTCTCTCCAGTGTATTTGTTAATCATATTTTCTTCCAGCTTTGACAACAAAGATAGTTGTTTATAGAGAAAAAATAATCTACGATGCCAAATGTTTCCATTAACAGAAGTTAAAAATTAGAAATAAAAACAAGAAAACGAGTATTTTCAGATGGAAGCTGGAGGAGTTGTAAAGTTTGCAGGAGAGGCTGAGAGAAGTCAACATAAATGCATTAATGCAAAAAAAATAACAACTGTTCTGCAGGGAGAACAAATTGTGGGATGATGCGAGGCGGCAAAGAATAGTTGCTTCCTGTTCTTAGAAAATTCGTTACTTTGGCAATGTGAAAAAATAGCAGTTTTCGTAAGTACAAAGGATCAGAATGGCGCTGCTAAGCTCTCGGGAATTTTCTCCAGGCTATGATTGATCCCATCTTCATAAAGCACAGACAGTGCCATGATGTTCTATTTTGGGGGGCATTTTGAAGTGCATTGCAGATGCTTCCTGTAACAAGACCTGTTGAATGAAATTTACAGCAGCTATTTTTATCTATGCTGCAGCTAGTCAGCGGTGGCTAGATTTCTAAATGGTTTCATGCTTTCATTGGAAAACAGGACCGTATCAGGATTCAATGAGGGGGAAAAGGCATTTTTCACACAGTCAATATTTTCTGCTGCAATGGACTGGATTTTCAAAAGGATTGGAGTGTCTAGAAAATAACCGGGGAAACTGCCAAGTCAAATGCACTAAAGGAAACATATTCCACACTGCAAGATTGTATTCCAGTATTAGTTTAGAACGACAGCATGGAAACAGGCCCTTCAGCCCAGCCAATCCATGTCGACCATCGATCTCCCTTTCAATGCTATCGCACTTTCACATCCACTCCCTATACACAAAGAGCAATTTACAGAGGCCGATTAACCTACAAACATGCACGTCTTTGGGATGTGGGAGGACACTGGAGACCCCAGAAAAACCCCCACAAGGTCAAATGGAGAATGTACAAACTCCACAAACACACAGCACACGAGGTCGGGATCGAACCCGAGTCTGTGGCGGTGTGAGGCAGCAGCTTTAGTGTTTGGTCACTGTGTCGCACTGGTGCAGCTTAACACAAGCACTTTAGAGTCCATTAAGAAAAATATAACACAGGAAACAAAATTACCTATCAACAACAATACTAAATTAAACAGAAATAATATTTTATTTTCCACAGCTTAGAACATCATGGTTGTCATGCACTAGAATATTAATTGCAGTCATTGACTCATACAGCACAGAGCTGGCCCTTTGGCCTGACTTGTCAATATCGACCATCTAAGCTAGTCCTATTTGCCTGCATCTGGCCCATGTCCCTTGAAACCTTTTTAATCCATGTATTTATCCACGTATCTGTCCAAGTGCCTTTTAAATGTCGTTAAACGATTCAATGATACTTTATTGTCTGAAGAAGGGTCTCGACCCGAAACTTCACCCATTTCTTCTCTCGTGAGATGCTGCCTGACCCGCTGAGTTAATCCAGTATTTTGTGTCTACCTTTATTGTCACATGTACCTCAGTACAGTGAAATGCTTTGTTTTGCATACAGCCTGGTAAAATCATATGGTAGCCCTCACCGAGGCAGTACACAATGGTCACCACCATTTGGCATCGACAAAGATGCAAAAGCTCACCGAAATTAACCGAAATGCATCTGGCCCTCGTGCACACTGCGGCATGATTAACAATCGGTTCTCGGCTGATCTTTCAGAAGTCCCAGCAACCCAGTTCATATCTCGGAGGATTATCTGAGACCAAAAAAGGAAAATAAATGCCATTCACACGCACATTAGGTGTCAAAGCACTTGGCAACCATGGAGCGGTTCTTGAATGCAGCTGCTGTTGTAATGTCAGAAACGTAGCCACCGATTTAAAAGATTCAAAAGATGTTTGGACAGGTACATCAATAGGAAAGGTTTAGAGAGTCATGGGCCAAATGGGACAAACTTAGATGAGGCATCTTGGTCGGCATGGACGAGTTGTGCCGAATGGTCAGTTTACTCTGCTGTGTGACTCCATGAGTAACGCTAACTCAATTAATACCTCACAACATCCTACAATTATCAACAAAATAATTATCAGAACATGGGAACAACAATCCACTGCTCTCTCTAAAGGTGTGGGGAAGTCTACACTAAGCCTGCCAACGATAATGTTGAAGTTTTGTGCCAGTACTCACTGTGCTATCTATGGTTAGATACTTCTCCAACAGGCTAAGCATTGTGTCGGTTTATGATCAACAAAAGCTAGTTTGCAAAAGCTGGTTGGTGGCACAGTGGCACAGCTGGTAGATCTGCTGCCTCTCAGCTCCAGAGACCCGGGTTCAATCCTGACCTCGGGTGCTGTCTGTGTGGAGTTTGCATGTTTTCCCTGTAACCATGTGGGTTTCTACTGGGGTATCCAAAAGACATGCATGTTTGAAAGTTAATTGGCCTCTATTGATTGCCCCTGGTGTGAAAGTGGGATAATATTGAATTAGTGTGAACGGGTGATCGATGATTGGCATAAACTCGGTGGGCTGAAGGGCCTGTTTCCATGCTGTATCTCTAAACTAAACTGAAAGAAACCAAAACCAAACTGAAGGGGAGACAAGTAACTGCAGATGCCGGCTTCCATAAGTGCTGGACTAACTCAGTGAGTCAGGCAACAGCTCTAACGAACGTGATTAGGTGACATTTCTGGATGAGATGCTTCTTCAGTCTGAGTACTGAATCCTCAATGCTCCACTCCCTGTCCTCACACACTGCTGCAGTCTCAAACCCACGTTCCACAGCATGCACACAGCTATTAGACCACATCACACGTGCAGACTCATGGCACTCACTGACACACTTCCTGATTTCTTGTAGAAATAAGGTTGCACACTCCAGATGCTGAACTAACCAGACATATAAGTTCATCAGCACATCCCCGTGGCCTGGTGTAGGGGAGCAGCCGTAGAGTTGCTGCCTTATACGTAGTGCCAGCGACTCAGGCTTGATTCTGACCTGGGGTGCTGTCTGTATGGAGTTTGTATATGCTCCCTGTGACCGCGTGGGTTTTCTCCGGGTGCTCCCGTTTCCTCGCAAGCCCAAAGACGTACAGGTTTGCAGGTTAATTGACTTTGGTAAAATTGTAAATTGGCCCTAGTGTGTAGGATAGTGCTAGTGTACTGGGTGATTGCTGGTCGGCACGGACTCGTTGGGCTGAAGGGCCTGTTCCCGTGCTGTATCTCTGCAGCCCAAAGTCAGGCCTGGCCATTGTCGGGACTTTGGTTGCTGAGTTGGTCATAGCTTGAGAGCAGAAACCATTATTAATGCAATTCTCTTCTTATATTCCACCACCTCCTTCTTCTCGTTACATTCCACCTCCACCCCCAATGCATATCCTCTTCTTTACAAGCTGCAGATGGTCATAGACACTCATGCAGCACAGAAACCGGCCCATACTGACCATTGTAGGTATTTATGCTTGTCATATTTTTCTGAATTTGTGTGATGTACCTCAAGTTACCCTCCGCTCCACACCATAACCACACTCTTAACCCTCTTTTTTATTTCAGCTATCCTTAACCTGCAAGGACATTGCGTTTGTTGGTGGGAATCTACAGCCATTTGATTTCCACATTCACCGCCATCTATTCCCATACTGATGCAGCATGAAATGTTTCATTTAGAAAAGCAAATGAAAAAATACCCTGTTCGAGTGAGTTATTGGGTGAAGACCTCAAATTAACTCTTCATGAAATGTCACATCTGATAACTTATAAAAATAGATCACTGAATTTAGTCACAACTATAACTTTTAGTATAATTAGGTTTGGAACAATCTGTTCATTTATCCTACTGTCACGCAACTTATCAAGATCCTGCTAATTACAGCGGTGGTGAGGGTGTTCCTTCCATTTTGAGTTCTAAATACAGGCAACAGAAAGGAGAACCTGTCACCAATTTTGAAAGGTGATGAGTATGAGCCCATCATGACCTTGCAGGTGGGATGCTGGAGGAGGAGAGGAAGATATATCTTATATGCATCGATATGTAAGAAGCATTAAACATATTCAAGAGGAGGGGCACTATGGAGGACATTTGGGAAAGTAACAATATAGTAATTCGTCAACAAAAGATCCCCAACATCACGTACCTTTTTGTGGTACACAAATGGTGTAGTGACACACACATAAGTATTCTAACTAAACAATGAACTAACAATAGCCTTGGATTCAGGTATGCAGCACCAAAGGTTCATAAGTTTGTAAGTTTCAGCATCAAAATTAGGCCAATCGGCCCATCAAGTCTACCTCGCCATACAATCATGACTGATCAATCTTTCCCTCTTCAACCCCCTTCTCCTGCCTTCTCCCCATAACTCCTGAAACAACAAAGGTTAGGATAGAATAGGTTTAGAAGGATATGGGCCAAACGCAGGCAGGTGGGACTAGTGTAGATGGGGCATTTTGGTCTGCTTGGGTGAGTTGGGCAAAAGGGCTGGTTTCCACGCTGCAGGACTTAATGAGAGACGAATATGAAACTGGAGATTTACAAAGGCTAATTGACATTGTACCTAATGACTAGATTAAACACGTCAGACACACCGATCTGACCTTCTGAAAAGATGCACACACATACACCATTAAATTTCATTACCTTTACCGCTGATTTCTATCCTGCTCTCACTGTAACATGCCCGATCTAACTCATAACCTTTTAATATCCCAAAGGCACTGTTCACCCGTGACTTCGAGGTTTGTTCTTTCATCTCCATCGACCAGTCTTCTTCTCACAGCATGCTCCCACTCAACTGCAGAACATTCAACACTTGTTCTTTTACCTTTTCTCTTTACAGTGCCCAGGGAATCAAACAGTCCTTCCAGTCGAAGCACCAGTTCAATGGCCACGTTTTCACTTGGTGCTCACAATGTGGTGCCCTCTACATTGGAGAAACCACACGCAAACTGGGTAAACACTTTCAGTATACAAGGGTAACCTTGAACTTCCTACATAGAGTGCTTGTGGAGAGGATGTATCCCACAGTGGGGGAGTGTAGGACCAGAGGGCACAGCCTCAGAATAAAAAGATACAAGGTCATGTCATAGGAGCAGAATTCGGCCATTCGGCCCATCACGTCCGCCTTGCCATTCAATCATGCCTGATCTATCTCTCTCTCCTAACCTCATTCTCCTGCCTCTCCCCATAACCCCTGACACCCGTGCTAATCAAGAATCTATCTATCTCTGCTTTAAAAATATCCATTGACTTGGCCACCACAGCCTTCTGTGGCAAAGAATTCCACAGATAACCCTCTGATTCAAGAAATTCCTCCTCATCTCCTTCCTAAAGGAATGTCCTTTAATTCTGAGGCTAAGATCACTAGTCCTAGACTCTCCCACTGGTGGAAACATTATATCCACCACCACTCTATCTAAGCCTTTGGTAAGCTTAAATGAGGTTCCCCCTCATCCTTCAAAACTCCAGCGAGTACCGGCCCAGTGCCGTCAAATGCTCATCCTATGTTAACCCATTCATTCCTGGGATCATTCTTGGAAAGCTCCCCTGGACCCTCTTCACAGCCAGCACATCCTTCCTCAGATATGGTACCCAAAATTGCTCGCAATACTCCAAAGGCAGCCTGACCAGTGCCTTATTGAGCCTCAGTATTACATCCCTGTTTTTTGTATTCTCGCCCTCTTGAAATAAATCCTAGCATTGCGTTTGTCTTCCTTACTACCGATTCGACTTGCATATTAACTTTTTGGGATACCTTTTGACATACCTTTAGAAAGGAGATGAGGAGAAATTTCTTTAGCCAGAGGGTGGTGAATCTGTGGGATTCGTTGCCGCAGACGGCAGTGGAGGCCAAGTGATTGGATATTTTTGAAGTGGAGATGGACAGGATTAGTGTGGGTATCAAGAGTTATGGTGAGAAGGCAGGAGAATGGGCTTGAGAGGGAAAGCCATGATTGAATGATGCAGTAGACTTGATGGGCCAAATAGCCTACTTCTGCTCCTAATAGAATAAAAAAGTGAGATATTTATTTCTAAATGACTAAAGTACTGCAAAATAAGGCTGCTGTTCGGGATCCTTGATTAGAATAGCTGTACATTTCTTAAATTCTATTTATAATATTTGTGGTGGCATGTCAAACATTTTTTTTTCAGTTTTAAATGATGGAAAGTTAATGTATATTCAGAAAGCAGTGCGGAGAATCTACTTATCACAGCGGTTAGATCTTTGAGCACTATTTGATTGAAGACTTTAAACCTTTTGAAAGTGGAATTGTCCTAATGACTTTCGAAATGGTGTCTCAATCAAATGTCAACTGCACAACTGATTTACTGAATGCTGCAAGTTTGAAGCGAAGGTGATTGACTGAATTATCAAGTGTTTCTGTATTCATGGTGCTTCCATCGTATGAAATCAAAGGCTGCTTTTTAAGAATTAAGCAGCAGAAAAGTTTACTCTGCTACCGAGGCCAAGAGCTACCCTACAATCAATATCATGGATTATTGGGTTATCCGGTCATTATTTCACTGGGGTTTGTGGATATATTGTGCATATATTGACTGTCCAAATTCGTGGATAATACCTATAAAAACATGATTATCATAAAACGTTTTGGGATATCACAAGGCACTAGAAAGCACATACATGCAAGTGTTGCTTCCAAAACAGCTCAAGCTGAAGATAGAGAACTAAAATCACTCCCTAAAATCACTCGCAGTTTCTTCATGATATGTGTGGGAAGGAATAGCAGACGCTGGTTTACACCGAAGATAGACACAAAGTGCTAGAGTAACACAACGGGTCAGACAGCATCTCCGGAGAAAAACTATGGGTAACGTTTTGGGACGGGACCCTTCTTCAGTCTGAAGAAGGGTCCCGACCCAAAACTTCACCCATCGTTTTTCTCCAGTGATGCTGCCCGACCCGATGAGTTACTCAGCACTTGAAAACTGCACGTCATGAATGTAGAAACAAGGAACTGCAGATGCTAGTTTACAAAAAAGACATAAAGTGCTGGAGTAATTCAGCGGATCAGGCAGCATCCCTGGAGCATATGGATAGGCGATGTTTCGTGTCGGGATCCTTCTTCAGACTATTGTAGGGGGGATGGGCTAGAAGAGAGGAGGGGCAGGACAAAGCATGTCAGGTAATAGCTGAAAAGGCAAGGGGGGCGGGTTGATAGGCAGATTTTTGGACGAAGGCAGAGATTAAAAAAGGTGCGAGACAAAGGATTGAATAGATGGCAATTATGAATTTGCCGCTGAGCAGGAAAACAGCAGGATCGCACAGCACTAACCCTACCTCAGCAACTATGTTTAAGGTTGCACTACGGACTAGAGTTTGGAACCATTATGGTTACTTAGTATAGCGGTTATTAATATATTGTATTATTGATTGTTACATATTTTTACATTAATGGACCTGCTAAGTTGCAGCAAGTAAGAATTTCATTATTGCGTTGCTGGTACAATTAAACACTTTTAAACAATTAAACACTTTTGACGGTTTCAAGTACCCATGGATGTTTCACTATATTAAAGGTGTTATGCGAATTAAATCTGTTGCTGTTTTTATTGTTGTTGTTGGAAGCCCTTCCACCACCTTTTCCTTCTCATTAGACAGATACAGGCCCTTCTGTCTACCGGTCCGTGCCAACCAGATGTACACCAGCATTATCCTACAAAAACTAGGGACGATTTACAATTTTTACCAAAGCCAATTAACCCACAAACCTGTACGTCTTTGGAGAGCGGGAGGAAACCGGAGACCCGGAGAAATCCCACGCGGTCACAGGTCGAACGTACATACTCCATACCCGTAGTTAGAATCGAACTCGGGTCTCTGGCACTGTAAGGCAGCAGCTCTACCGCTGTGCCACTATGCCACCCCTGCGCCATCCCTCCCTAAGACTCACAAGAAAATTGCCACTTTGGTCGCCCACTGATTCACCTTTTTTAAAACACAGCATGTTTCTCCCCATTCCTCTGTTCCAGGCATTTACTTAGGGGTTAGTGTTCGTGTAAAAATATGCAGGAATAATCTGCGGACTTGTCAAAGCAACTGAACTCTCAGCACTTTGGTATTTGCCCTAAATAAAAAAAACTGCAGGAGTGACCTCAATCAAAGCCCAAATGATCATTAACCATTACAGAACAGTGTGGTCAAAATTATCTATGCTTCATTACTTTGGCATATTTTGCTGCCAAGTCAAATTTTCCACTAAGACATCTTTTCTCAATGAACTGTTACAAAAGACAAAAACAAATAGCTCCAATGCTAAATTTTTGCAACTATTAAGCTGCATTGTTGTACAGAACATAGCTTTTATTTTTGCTGGGAGGCATTTTCCATGCCAATAGATTTTATTTTTTTGGCAACTATTTGGGTGCCAAAGTGCCTAGGCTCTGCATATGTCACTAAGAATACTTCATTCCATAGGAAACCTAAATGATTAGGTCTTGGTGACATTCCAAAAAAAGAAGGGACCATTTCAACAGCAAAATTAAGAAGGATCGTTGCAGTATCTTGCCTTTAACCTAAGCATTCCTGGGCCAAGATCTATCACATCACACGCTGCTACCCTTTGCTTAGTAATCAATGAAATAAAATAACTTTGGAGGCAGATATAAATCCACCAAATTCCTTTCATTTATAAACTATACTTTAGTTTAGTTTAGTTTAGAGATACAGTACTACCCTTCAGCCCAGTTTCGAGATACAGATACCCTTCGGCCCACCGAGTCCACGCCAACGAGCGATCCCCGCACACTAACACTATCCTACACACATTAGAGACAATTTACAATTTTACCAAGCCAATTAGCCTGCGAACCTGTGTGTCTTTGGAGTGTGGGATTAAACAGGAGCTTCTGGAGGAAACCCACAGTCACAGGGAGAAAGTACAAACTCCATACAGACAGCACCCATAGTCAGGATCGAACCCGGTTCTCTGGCGCTGTGAGGCAGCAACTCTACCGCTGCACCACTGTGCTGCCCCATACTGCAGCTTGTGAGTCAACGCTATTGCAGTCTGGGATAAGGGAAAATATTAATTGTATGAAGTAATATCATTCACAGTCAAAAAAGGTAAAAATTCCCCAACTAAAAAATAATTTTAAAGGAACTACAGAGACAGATGCAGAGATTTTGAGCATCCACTATTGCTATTATTTTTTTGTTTAGTTCATAAAATGAACATTTAAAAAGCTTCATCATCAAGTGAATGGTTTGGTGAATGGCCCTGTAGATTGAGGAAGAGGAAATGATCAACAATAGACATAAATGTACGTAAATGTACATGAGCTGAACAGCTTCATGTTAACAATGCTCAATTAGTCTATTTTTGTTTCCTATGCACAGTAGGCCTTGAATGTGTAGGCTTGTGCACACTGTACAGGCTAGAAAGTGACATTACACATTTAAACAGCAGCCCTTCTATAAATGGTGCCATGCTAAGCTGAGACATGAATAAAAACGAAAGCACCGTCATAGAATATTTACAAATGGAGGCTATTTGGCCCATTATGCCCATATTGAGAGAAAGAAATTACCGAGCCTTCAAGCAGTGGGTCAGTAGCCCAAGAGTTATGATTCTTCAGGTGTACATCCAAATAGTCTCGAGTCAAGAGTGTTTTAATGTCATATGTACTGAAAATGTAACAATGAAATTCTTACTTGCAGCAGCAAAACAGGTTTGTAAACACAGTACCCAATGGATAATATAATAAAAGTTGAATTTAAAAAGAATACAGTGCAAAAAGTGCAATAAGCCCAAAGTCCTTAATGCAACTCAGGCAGTGGTAGATAGACACAAAATGCTGGAGTAACTCAGCAGGTCAGGCAGCAAGCATGTCTGCAGAAAATGAATAGGTGACATTTCAAGTTGTGACTCTTCTTCAGTCCAGACCTAAAACGTCACTTGTTCATTTTCACCAGTGATGCTGCCTGACCAGTTGACCCAGCACTTTGGGTCTACCGTTGGTATCAACCTGCATCTGCAGTTTATTTTTTATTACATTCAGGCAGTGGTAGTTCAGTTACAGTTCGTAGTGTTCAATGGCCTGATGGTTATTGGGAAGAAGCTATTCCTGAATCTGGACTTTAAAGTTTTCAGGCTCTTTTACCTTCTGAGTGAAATGAGAGTGTAAATACTTGGAAAATAGACACTATAACACCATTTAAAAGACACTTGGGCAGGTACATGGATAAAGGATTTGGAGGGATGTGGGCCAAGCGTGGGCAAATGGGACTAGCTTAGATGGAGCATCTTGGTCAGCGTGGACCGGATGGGGCGAAGGGCTTGCTTCCATGCTGTGTGACTATGACTCCACTTTTTTCTGTGTGATGATGGCTTGCGGCACCAGCATCCTATCAGGTAGTGAGTAATACCCAGCTCAGAAAATCACTTACAAAGAATTCTCATTAACGTTAATTATATTTTATCTTTTATGTGTCCTTACGCCTGATACAGTCAGTTGAACATTTTGTATATGTGGGTTTAAACAGGGAGTACAGATGACATCAGGGGAATTGACTTGGAGGAGTTACTGAGCCCAACAGTGCGAAGGAACGGAATTAACATGTTTAGTTGGTGTGACACAATCACTGAAGCACCCCCACTTAATGATTGTAGCTCTATTTATATTAATGCAGCTCTCTTACACTCTGTGCTTCAGTAGCAAGCGAGCTGTTCTCACTCATGATGCTGGCAGCAATTGCTTTATACTGTTGTTTAAAAACATACTGAAAAATAAAAGGGAGCTGTTGAAGATCATTTTCTAATTAACTTTGACTTTTATTTATATAAAATTTATGCTGGTGTTACACTTCATAAAAAATAAAACTTCTTTTTCACTTTCTCTTTTTTAACTTCCCTGTTCAATTATAATGGCACAGGTCCAAGGGTGGCACAGTGGCCCAGCAGTAGACATGCTACCTTACAGCGACAGAGACCCGGGTTTGATCCTGACTATGGGTGCTGTTCGTATGGAGTTCGTACATTGTCCAGGCTGCCACGTAGGTTTTCTCTGGATCCTCACACATCCCAAAGACGTACAATTTTGAAGGTTAATTGGCTTCGGTAAAATTGTAAGTCGTCCCGAGAGTGTAGGATAGTGTGAACGAATGGGATGATCGATTGACGGCATGGACCCGGTGGGCCGAAGGGCCTGTTTCTGAGCTGTACCTCCAAAGTCTAAAGATCAATAATTTGAGGGGCAACTGTTATCAATAATAAAATTCCTTCTGCATGGTTCTAAATGAATAACACCCCACCGATGAAAGAAACTATTGAGATCCTATTTTCCCGCCACTCCAACACTCAAGGTCACTCACTGCTTAGTGAGTAGAAAGCCAGACATCTAATTATAGGTCTCTCTGCGGCACCCAGAAATACATCCAACTAGACAGGCAGAAATAACTATGGATCTAACTTCTTATTCCAATTTTTTCCTCTGGCTTCGGCTTGCTCCCTGCTGTGAAATGTCTGTCAGTTAAGAGGCATCGTAGCACAAAGAAAGAGCCTTCATAACTTTTATTCATATGATGCATGGGCAGAAATCATGGGCAGAAATTGGATGGAATAGTGATGGTTTTATTTTAATCAGCATTACTGAAAATTGTAATGGCCTAGAGCACATTGTACATGTAACCACTTCTGGGTCAAACCATGCCAATTGTGAAATTCATCCTTCACTTCCTGGTGTGAGACACCTTTATAATTCCAATGTAATTTTCACATCAACGATGCAACCAAAGATGTAATTCTCCTCTGAAGCTTCACAGGGGAAGTTGAACCATCTCACCTGGGGCAATCCAATGCAGGGCACTTTGTGGACAATAAGGTCTTTGTCCTGCTGTACCAGGATGGATATCAGCAGGTAGATAATGTAGGTAGTTAAATCCTTGGACACCACTATCCCTTTGAATTGGTTGAATCCACCTCAATATGTTCTCCTTACTGATGTACAGAGGATTCACAGCCACCACCTCCAAAGTGCAGTGCGTTTCCAATCCATCCTTCCCTTCCTCCATCAGCCTCAAATGTTGGCCTGTCCCTTAATTTCTCCACAAACCTCAAACGCTATCTAAGCCTCTGGAATCCATACCATCGCCGCCATCCCACCAACTCCTGCGTCTTCACGGGGAAGCTGACAGGAGTTTGAGACCCACCAATGACCCACAAACATAAGTCATTCCCAGACCACCCCATCTCCCATGGGAGTACACTATGAAAGCACCACTCTGAGTACAGTCCTCCAATGTGACTGAATTCGTATGTGACAGGACTATGTCCAAACTCTGCACATGAAAGATATGCATGATGTACTGAATATTCAAAGCAAATATCTTTCATATACATTCCAGTGAAGTCTTATCAGCGCAGCAATAAATAATCTTTCTTTTGAAGGAAGGATATTGGCCAGAACACTGCAAGAACTACCCATATTTTGAAGAATGTTATGCAACTGCAGCAGACAGACATGTTTTAACATTTCATCTGAAGGACAACAATATTTCTGAAAGTATAGGAAGGAACTGCAGATGCTGGTTCATACCGAAGATAGACACAAAGTGTTGGAGTAACTCAGTGAGTCAGGCAGCATCTCTGGAGAAACATCACCCGAAACATCACCCATCCATGTTCTCCAGAGATGCTGCCTGACCCCCTGAGTTACTCCAACACTTTGTGCTCATCTTCAATATTTCTGACTGTACTTCCACATTACTAACCCTGACTATTTGTTTAACGGCCTACTGGGGGACTTGAAATCACAAGTTCTGACCCAGAGGTAACTGCTTAACAAAATCAATGAAAAATAATTGGAATTTGAATATGTAATGAAATCTAGCTAAGGAAATACATTGTCTCACATTTTAATACTTAAAACTAAAATTAATTTAACACAATAAGATTTGATGAATGAAAACAAGGATTCTAAGAAGGGAGATCATCAATTCAGTTTCTCACAACGTTAGTTAATCTTTAGCACAGAGAAAAGAACATTAATTAATTCATCCGTTGATAAAATTGGGAGTTTTGATTCAGATAAGAAGGAAAGTTTTTTTCCCCCTGAAAGAGAGATTAGTAACAAGTTATTGCAGATGCTGGTTTACTAAAAAAAGGATACAAAGTGCTGGAGTAACTCGGCAGGTCAGGCTGCATCTCTGGAGAATATGGATAGGCGACATTTCAGATTGGGACAATTTTTCAGACTCAGTAGAAACTTGTGAGATAAGAAACCAGTTAAAGCAGAGTTAAAAGCAAATGCTAAAGGCCCAGAGATAAGATTAGGAGAAATGGCTTCATGCAGCAAGCCTGTGAAGGGCCTTTTCTAAGCTGTATCTCTAAACAAAACTAAATTTCACAATGGAGAACTGATACTATATTTTTTTTAAAAATAACTGAAGGATTGCAGAATAACCAAAAATATAGAGAATCTAATTGCATCGCTCTTTTGCAAAGATGGCTTGGGTGCAAGGAGATGAGTAGTTGACCACTGTACCAAATGAATCTGTTCAAACATATGGCTTTGAAACCAAGCCATGGTGACTGGTGTGCATAATTATCTCTCGACTGGAAATTATGGCAACAATAAATATTGGCCCTGCAGAATTTGCATTTTCATTCCTTTATTTTGCTTTGCATACATTGAGTATGCCTATCAAAATGTGCATTTAGACAACTGACAAATCCCATTTTGTATTAGGGATGAGCTGGTCACTGGTATAACAGCGGTGAAGAAAATGCCTGGCTGAATCGTAGTAAGGGTAGACATGAGATGGGGAAGAAAATAAAGATTTGAGGAAGAAATAATTTAGCTAGTGTCTAACTGGTCTGCGATTGACATCATTGCCAGTTTTTATTTAGTTGGGCTTTACACAAATCAAAAATTAATGCACATTTAGTGGATTTTTTTTATTTATTAAAAATGCCCAACATGTAATTTGGATCAAAACTACTCACTGCCAAAAACACTTACATCACTTATGTGTAGGAAGGAATAGACACAAAATGCTGGAGTAACTCAGTGGGACAGGCAGCATCTCTGGAGAGAAGGAATGGGTGACGTTTTGGGTCGAGACCCTTCTTCAGACTTATATTTGCATTGCATCAATGTAGAACCATTCACTTTTCATAGAACATAGAATACTAGAACATAGGAAAGTACAGCACAGGAACATTACCTTCAGTCTACTATGTCTGAACATGATGCCAAAATAGCCTAATGTCGTCTACCTGCATATGATCCAATTCCCTGCATATCCATGTACTTGTTGAAAAGCCTCAATAACTTCAAGAAATTATTTTCTGTAATTTAAAAATGACAGTATGGCCATACATATTAAAAACCATCTAATGTTACGGAATAGGTTGAATTTTACATGAAAAACAGTAAGGTGTAGGTAAGACAAACAGTAGGGGCAGAATTAGGCCATTCAGCCCATCGAGTCTGCTCCGCCACTCGATCATGGCTGATCTATTTTTCCCTTGCAACCCCATTCTCCTGCCTTCTCCCCATATAATGGTCCCATACACCAAAGCCGGCTAATTACAGCATCCACCGAGTGGAGCTTCGTCATCATTTTCTTCCAGCAGGTTCAGAGTGTCATCAGCTTCATTTAAAGATAGTAAATAATGAAAACTATTATTCTTCCCCCAGATGGCTTTGACCAGGTGTTATTTACTCTCCTTAGCTTCTTTTCTACATTCACCAGGACACAAGTCAATGTCACAGAATAACCAGTACGTAATAAGCTGGCGGTGGCCTGTCTAACTGAAATTGAGGGCAAAGTAGCACCAGGGTAAGGCACTGACAACCTCACAGATTTATCACTGGGTTGCTTCGTGTTTCGACTGGAAGGGAATTGCAGGTGGGTGGAGACGCAAATAAACACAGACACAAAGACACGCACACACACACATTCACGCACATGCACACACACACGACAGCAGATAAATCACTTGCTTATGACATGAACGGGCAAGACAAAACACAAACCCTGCTGACACAGGCAATTAAGACGCACTGAATGCAACCTAAGACCATGAAACATTTTCTCCAGGCAACGCAAATTTCCCTTTCCTATTGCTGAAGAGGAACTTTTCAGAGCAGCGGTTGTATTTTCTGCACATCTTCCGCTGCTACGCGGTCGGTCAGTGTAGTTCGTTTTCCAAAGCACAATGAGACAACGGTGCACCAAGCATCCCAAATGGCCTGACCCTTTTGGTTCACAGCTCCGCGTGCTTTTGGGCAATGCCTTTGTAAACTAGGAGAGGAAGCAATGGGCTTCACCAAGATAATACTGTTGGCAAGCAGCAGTAGTTTGCTCTGCCCAGTTCAACCTACATAAAAGGACACTGCCTAATCTGTATTCAGTTATGACATTGTAAGGATCTGATATGGGACATTAGGTACTAACTCTTCGAGTAGGCTGGTGTCCTTCAGTTTACATTATTTGATGTTAATAAAAAAACAATTACATACAGCATAATTTGTCATTGTGAAAGCTTTCTTTTCTCCTGTTAATTTAAATCAATTTACTTACAATTAATTACCATTAATTAGTGAGACATCAGTGTTTTTGAAATGTGGATGTATTTACAGCAGATTCTCTCTCTGTGGTTGGAATGTAGACAGAAGGTGTTCCTGCCAGTTTCTTCCGCATAATTGCAATTTATCTCACATGCTGTTTTATGTAAAATTATAAAAAGTTAATAATTGGTCACTGAAAAGCTTAATAATATTTTGATGAGGGGAATAGGCAGGGCAAATGCACCGTCTTCTACCCAGGGCAAGGGGATCAAGAGCCAGAGGACATAGGTTTAAGGTGAGAAGGGCAAGATTTAATACAAATCTAAAGGACAACTTTTTCCACACAGAGGGCGGCAGGTATATGAAACGAGCTGCCAGAGGAGGTAGTTGAGGCAGATACGACAACAGCATTTAAAAGACACTTGGACAAGTGCATTCATGGGAAAAGTTTAGAGGGGTATGAGCTAAACATATTCAAATGAGACCAGCTTTGAAAGGGGAATCTTGATCGGCATGGATGATTTGGGCTGAAGGGCCTGTCTCTGTGCTGTATAACTCTATGACACTATTTTACAAATAGCAGAATTATGCAATTCTACTCATTATGATTCCAACTTACAAAAGAAAATGTCAGTATTTTGGGAAATTAATAACATAAATCTGTAGAACTACATGGAAGCTTCCTCCCCCCCCCCCCCCACCCCCACCCACACACCACTCCCCACCACAGTTCTTAAATTAAACATTTCACACGCTGAAACAAAATAGTCGAAACCGAATACTGCCGTATGCCCTGAAAACCAAAGTGCTTTGTCTTTGTGATCGAAATGTTATTTCTTGAGATTGAACTAACCAGAGGTTTAAAAGAGTAGAAGAGTTCAGTACTGAAGTGGATATATTTCCTCACAACAAAGGACGAGATATGTTTACCGCAAACACATTGTTTTGGATCACCAGCGTTTAAAATAGATAATGTGATGAAAGCACAAATTGGAGCTCGATTTAGAAGCAAGTATGGTTAGTCTCATCATCTTCCTCCACATTTTCCATTCTTGCCTTCAGCACAGTCTGCAATCACTGCACAATTTTGTGGTTTTGAGAATTCAAACACACACACACACAGACACCCTGAAAATGGCAGCAGTCATAATGAAGAAGATAAAAAATCACAGATTTATTTGACAACATATTAACATTTTAATACATTACCACAGTGATTACACTTCCAAAGGCACTTCACTCTCTGCAAATGGCTTGGGCTATCCTGAGGTTGAAGAAAGCACTTTCCCTTTCTTTCATGTCTCTCCTTATAAAATTATCTTATTTTTAGTTTAGTTTTAGATGGAAACAGGATGGAAACAGGCCCTTCGGCCCACCAAATCCACGATCCCCTACACACTAGGGACACTTTACAATCTTTACCAAAGCCAATTAACCTACAAATGTCTTTGGAGTGCGAGAGGAAACCGGAGCATCCAGGGGAAACCCTCGGGAGAATGTACAAACATAATACAGACAGCAATCGTAGTCAGGATCTCTGGCTCTGTAAGGCAGCAACTCTACCACCGTGCTACCGTGCCACCCTCAATAATTTAATTATCATGAAATTTAACCTGTGACACAGTGTTGCAGCTGGCAGAGCTGCTGCCTCACAGCACCAGAGGCCAAGATTTGATCCTGATCTATGGTGCTCTCTGTGTGGAGATTGCATGTTCTCCTTGTGAATTTGTGGGGTTTCTTTGCCCCCCCCCCCCCCGTGTTGAGGAAGTGGATGAGAAGGTGGTAAAACATAGAACAAGTGTGAAAGGGTGATCGATGGTCGGCGTGGACTCAGTTGAACAAAAGGTCTGTTTCCATGCCGAATCTCTAAACTAAACACAATGGGGAACAAATTCATACTCTGACTTACCCGCTAAATGTTCAATTTCATAAACATGGAGAACTCTGCTTCTAAATGTTAATGACACCAAAATTTTAGAAACTAAATGTTAACATTTCCTTAAATAAGTATGGGAAATGCTGGAAACAATCAGCAAATCAGGTAGCAGACAGAAACAGAGTTACTGTTTCAAGTTTAGTTTAGTTTGTTGTCGTGTGCACCAAGGTGTGGTGAAGAGCTTATGTTGCACGCTAACCAGTCAGCGAAAAGACTATGATTACAATCCAGCCATTCGCAGTGTACAGATACATGTACAATGTACAATGTACTAGGCCAATGTACAATGTACATCAAATGGCCTTTTGTTTGCGATGTCCAGCATCTTTGTTTTGATTTGTATTTTCATCGATAATAATACGCGTGCATCACACAAGCGGGGAAGAAGTTGTAGCTTTATAGATGCAAAACAGCCAAGGATATCTTCACAAATTTACTCTCAATAATGCTATTGACCATTTAAGGCTGCCTGCGAGCAGGGATGGTGGTTTAACATTGCATCTGAATGCAGCACCTCCATAAAATGCAGCATTCCATCAGAACAATACTGGAATGACAGCTTGATTTTTATGTCTGAATCTCTGGACCAGAACCAAATCCAAAACCTTCTGACTCAGAGATGAGAAATGCCAACTTAGAGACAGCTGTACTTGAGGGACAATTGAAAGCCACATATCTGAGCCAACCACAGAATGCAAGCAGTTTCCTGCACTGGAACAGGGTTTTCCTTGTTATTTCTGCTTTGCGTTGGGAATTATGCAGATACAGTAATGATCCGGCTTCAGTGACTCAAAGGAGATTCCAACATGAGAAATACTAATTTATTGTTTCAAAAAAATGAAGCACAAATTTCAATGTTGCAGCTGCCTCACAGCTCCAGAGACCTAGGTGCGAACCTGACCTTGGGTACTGTCTGTGTGGAGTTTGCATGTTCTCTCTGTGACAGTGTGGGTTTCCTCTGGGTGCTGTGGACTCCACCCATAGTCGTGTTTGTTTGTCGGTTAATTGGCCTCTGCAAATTGTCCCTCGTGTGTAGGGAGTGGATGCAAAAGTGGGATGACAGAAAACTAGTGTGAACGGGTGATTGCTGTTCGCTGTGGACTTGGTGGGCCAAAAAGCCTGCCTCCATGCTGTATCTTTCAATCGATCAATTCATCTCGTACCCGATTGTCTAGTGATAGTGCCAAGGCTTGCATTATTGATTTGTATAGAAATTTAAATAAATTCTCAATCTGCCACATTTGCAAAAAGGAACATTGCAGCACAGATTGGTGAATGTTGTGATAGAACTCTGACAGCAAGAACATTCACTAGGTGTACGTCGCAAACATTGGCCAATTATGTAGCTGCATTGGACTTTGTTTCAAAGAACAAATGGGCACACATCATCCAGAAATGTACTCTTACAATATTTCAACAGCCTTGATCATTGTGAGCTATTTATCTCCTAATTTATTCCATATCACTGATAATGACAGAACTCTTGCCTCATTAAGAACAAATGCAAGGGTTTGGGACAGTAAGTAAGACAGTAAAAATTAAGTAAGATATTTGGAGTCGATGCACTGTGCAATAAGGAAAAAAATCCTTAGGAATCAATTAGGAATATCCTCCCATTAAAAATGTCCCTGTGTCCATTTACATGCTCACATTACCACTGAATCACGTTTGAATTTGCATCAAAACAACAAATGGCAGAATCTTCATTATGTTTCTTCAAATATAAATGCTATTTATACAGACCATTATTAGATATTCAGATGAACCATTATTGAATGTTGCTATATACCACAAACAATGTAGTAGAAAATGATGGATACCAGGATTTTATAAAACAGCCTCAGTGAATTCCGTACAATGTTCTCTTCCAATTCTGTTTATAAATACATACAGGCACCATGATGCATTGCGTGTCAAAATTAGGGTTCAAACTTGCATATTGTATCTCAAAACCCTGCTTCTAGCTGAGTCAGTTCATTTTATTTTTCTTCCTAGAGGAGAAATAGCAATCCTCTTCTGCTTTAAAACATACCATCAACCTGATTCAAAATACAATCTTCTTTCTTTGTATGACAATGTGAATTGGGCTTAATTTTTACCTTGTAGGCAGTGCATGACTCAAATTAGTTCCAGCTCCATACCTCTTTTTAAATCCAGCATGGAAATAAAGAAAAACAATGGCACAGCAGTAGAGTTGCTGCATTACAGCACTAGAGACCCAGGTTTGATCCTGACTACGGGTGCTGTCTGTACGGAGTTTGCACATTCTCCTCGTGTGGGTTTTTCCGGCTGCTCCGGTTTTCTCCCACATTCCAAAGACGTATAAGTTTTGTAGGCTAATTGGCTTCTGTGAATTGTCCCTAGAGTATAGGATAGAATCAGTACATGGGTGATTGCTGGTTGGCGCGGACTCGGTGGGCCGAAGGGCCCGTTTCCTTGCTGTATCTCTAAAATAAACTTTAAAACCCTATTTGATAGCATAGGTTTCAAAGCACCCTGGTTTACAAATGCTATAGTTTCAAACTCAGTCATACCAGATTTGAACTCTTTTATTCTAACCCAAATTTCAGCGTAAAATCAGGACGTGGTCAAATGACGTAAGAAAGCAGACATGAGCACGAGCCAGTTTTCAACAGTTATCTACACTGATCAGATAAAAAGTCTTTTGACTTGTCTTTGGTGCAAAGCTGTGCTCCCATTTACTCATTTGCCTGCCTTCAACCAGACAGCCACATTCCAGTTGTAACAGGAAATGGGCCAGCCTCAGGTTTAGAACAAGTGAGCTCGGAAGGTTAATCACTTGTTATTTTGTTTTCCGGCTATAGTAATGTCAGGTGTCTTTCAGAATTACCCATTTGATGGAAATGTTTTCAACTTGCTAACAGAAAAAGGTTATCTAGACCAAAATGATTGACTGCAAGAACTAAAAGAGAAAGCAACTCCTTTCTGATCTGATAAGAGGACTCAAGGTAAAAGAGCCATTAGGAGGCAGTGATCATAATATGATGTTTTACTCTACAAATAGAGAGGGAGAAGGGAAAATCGGAAGTGTCAGTATTACAGTAGAGCAAAGGGGATTACAGAGGCATGAGGCAGGAGCTGGCCAGATTTGACTGGAAGAAGGCCCTAGCAGGGAAAACGGTGGAACAGCAATGGCAGGTATTCCTGGGAACAATGCAGAAGTTGCAGAATCAATTTATCCCAAAAAGGAGGAAAGATTCTAAGGGGAGTAAGAGGCACCCGTGGCTGACAAGGGAAGTCAAGGACAGCATAAAAATAAAAGAGAAGTATAACATAGCAAAGAAGAGTGGGAAGCCAGAGGATTGGGACTCTTTTAAAGAGCAACAGAAGATAACTAAAAAGGCAAGACGGGGAGAAAAGATGAGGTACGAGGGTAAACTAGCCAATAATATAAAGGAGGATAGTAAAAGCTTTTTTAGGTTTGTGAAGAGGAAAAAATAGTCAAGGCAAATGTGGGTCCCTTGAAGACAGAAGCAGGGGAATTTATTATGGGGAACAAGGAAATGGCAGACGAGTTGAACCGGTACTTTGGATCTGTCTTCACTAAGGAAGATACAAACAATCTCCCAGATGTTCTCGTGGCCAGAGATCCTAGGGTGACGGAGGAACTGAAGGAGATTCACATTAGGTAGGAAATGGTGTTGGGTAGACTGATGGGACTGAAGGCTGATAAATCCCCAGGTTCTGATGGTCTGCATCCCAGGGTACTTCAAGAGGTGGCTCTAGAAATTGTGGACGCATTGGTGATCATTTTCCAATGTTCTATAGATTCAGGATCAGTTCCTGTGGATTGGAGGGTAGCTAATGTTATCCCACTTTTTAAGAAAGGAGGAAGAGAGAAAACGGGAAATTATAGACCAGTTAGTCTGACATCAGTGGTGGGGAAGATGCTGGAGTCAATTATAAAAGACAAAATTGCGGAGCATTTGGATAGCAGTAACAGGATCGTTCCGAGTCAGCATGGATTTACGAAGGGGAAATCATGTTTGACTAATCTTCTGGAATTTTTTGAGGATGTCACTAGGAAAATTGACTGGGAGAGACCTTCAGAAAGCCTTCGACAAGGTCCCACATAGGAGATCAGTGGGCAAAATTAGAGCACATGGTATTGGGGGTAGGGTATTGACATGGATAGAAAATTGGTTGGCAGACAGAAAGCAAAGAGTGGGGATAAATGGGTCCCTTTCAGAATGGCAGGCAGTGACTAGTGGGGTACTGCAAGGCTCGGTGCTAGGACCGCAGCTATTTACAATATACATTAATGACTTGGATGAAGGGATTAAAAGTACCATTAGCAAATTTGCAGATGATACAAAGCTGGGTGGTAGTGTGAACTGTGAGGAAGATGCTATGAGGTTGCAGGGTGACTTGGACAGGTTGTGTGAGTGGGCGGATGCATGGCAGATGCAGTTTAATGTGGATAAGTGTGAGGTCATCCATTTTGGTGGTAAGAATAGGAAGGCAAATTATTATCTGAATGGTGTCAAGTTAGGAAAAGGGGACGTACAATGAGATCTGGGTGTCCTAGTGCATCAGTCACTAAAAGGAAGCATGCAGGTACAGCAGACAGTGAAGAAAGCCAAATGGAATGTTGGCCTTCATAACAAGAGGAGTTGAGTATAGGAGCAAAGAGGCCCTTCTGCAGTTGTACAGGGCCCTAGTGAGACCGCACCTGGAGTACTGTGTGTAGTTTTGGTCTCCAAATTTGAGGAAGGATATTCTGGCTATTGAGGGCGTGCAGCGTAGGTTTACTAGGTTAATTCCCGGAATGGCGGGACTGTCCTAAGTTGAAAGACTGGAGCGGATAAGCTTGTACATATTGGAATTTAGAACGATGAGAGGGGATCTTATCGAAACATATAAGATTATATGTTGGGGAGTCCAGAACCAGGGGTCACAGTTTAAGAGTAAGGGGTAGGCCATTTAGAACGGAGATGAAGAAAAACTTTTTCAGTCAGAGAGTTGTAAATCTGTGGAATTCTCTGCCTCAGAAGGCAGTGGAGGCCAATTCTCTGAATGCATTCAAGAGAGAGCTTGATAGAGCTCAAGGATAGCGGTGTCAGGGGGAATGGGGAGAAGGCAGGAACGGAGTACTGATTGAGAATGATCAGCCATGATCACATTGAATGGTGGCGGTGGCTCGAAGGGCCGAATGGCCTACTCCTGCACTTATTGTCTATTGTCTATTGGCCTTTCACTGTTTTTAATTTTTTTTACCATCACCCCTGATGAATGAGGAAACACGAAAACAACTCTTTTCAGTGCTGAAACCCTTTTGGTTTTAGCATGTCCACAGCTTTAATGCACAAACAGAATATCTATTCTCCTTACATGTATATTTCACAGCAAATAATTAAGCAATAAATGAAACTGCAGAACACTTCTTAATTTATCTTTTCAATACAGAATCAAATGAATCATTTGTTTTATATATTTGTCTTAACGACTGAAATGCCGGTCAAAGACAATTAATCATAGCTCAGGAGGACAAGTCAAAAAGCGAATACTTTAAATGTTATCTCTTTCTCCAGTATTTACTGCATTTTTCCTTTGGACACTTACATGAGAGTTAATGCCAACCGAGAAAATACATGTGGTTTTGCTTTTAAAAATAAATGATAACTCGAGAGTTCATTCTTGCGATATTGTACAGCTCATTAATAGCCTGAAAGAGTGCAAGTCAATGCACCAGAGTTTATCGGGCAGATGTTCAATGGTTCAATGATTCTTTATTGTCACGTATGCACTGCACACTGGAATCCTTGCACCCGTTCGACATATTTTGGCGCCATTTACAAAAGAAGAAGAGAAAGTCCAACGTCTGGTCCACATGCTGAATGTACCAGAGTGCCCGTGATCCAGGTAAGCCTCAGGCTGCTGCAGGGCCTCCCCTCTTGCCCTCAACCCACGAACCGACATCTCTCTCCTTGCCCGACCGCCTCTGTGCACTGGGGTGCGTCTCCTGCAGCCGACCTTGAAGGCGCTGGAAGCAATTGGTAGTTGTGGAACAGCCAATGCATTTTTGTTTCATTTCAGATTTTCACCATTTATTCCTCTGTATCAATTGCAGTTGTGAATTGTCCTACTGTCCCTTGCACTTTGAAAATTCAGACTTGACAATGTATCCAGCATCCAAAGAATGAATTATTCTCACTCCTGTAAAATCCTCGCTGTCTCTCCGATCAAAATCACGTCATCCTGAAAATACAATGCAAGTCCTGAAATTCATTCTGTTCATAAACCAGGCTGGTTGCCAGCTAAAGACGAAGGGAATGGACTGAAAATTAAATGACATTGGATATTAACTTGGCTGCATTTGCAGATACCCGACCACATTTGTCTCCTCAGCAGCATTAAAAATTGTCCTCACTGATGCTGCATTGTCGCTGCTCCAGCAAGAGATACAAGAGGACTGGCCAGAGGAAGTGATCTGGAGAGAACTGGAATGCAAGGGTAAGTCTCACTGACTGAGAGTTTTAAATCAGTCGTAGCAGCCAGATATTTCATGATCCTCAGTTTGAAAGCTGCTCCTGATTTAGGTGTTCAACCCTTTTCTCTGTTTATGCAGATTCCACCCGGATGTAATAGCTTTGACGTGCAAGTTTCATCCTGGATTTATGTCTGTTGCAGCAAAGATTCGCCATGAAATTGCACTCAAAGTTTCCCTGCAAGAGATCTGAGCAATTTGCCAGCTGCCTCAATCAAGCAGAAAGTGTGGCTTCCCATAACCTAGAGAGAGAGTGGGGGGGGGGGGGGGGCATCAGAAAATCAGGTGAAGAAATAAGCTCCGGCACATTCAAAACAGCAGAAACTGCCCACCTATTAGTCAAAGCAAAGTCTACTTTATTTTTGGCACAGCTATATTTCTCGCAGTGACGCAGTCTGTAACTCTCCAAGTAATCCCGTTGCCACCAACTCTGCATAATCCTGAATTAGGTCCAAACATAGAGTTTGACTCGCATTCTGTTCGTTTCTAGTACACAGAACTAATCCTGGTTGAGAGATGAAAGTTTATTCTTCGCACTAAAAGTTTCTGGTACCTAATATTTCAGCGATCTTAAAAATGGCAGCAATCATTTATCACTTTCAGGGGCAAGCATATTTTAAAATGATGTGACATTTATAATTATTTTTATCCAGGTTCAATTGGGCAACAATTGTACAGTGCGATACATTGTTAAATGATGAAATATAATGAAAAGTTTATGGCGAGTCTGGAAACTTGTTCTTTGTTGAAGAAGTTTATTGCGGCAGCAATATTCGATTACAAAGTTTTCTTAACAAGATTACAGACAACCATTAAAACTAACTGTTCTCTTCGAAGACGTCTCCGAACTGACTCTTTTCGGGCGCCAAAAGCGCACATGACAACGCTGTCCAATCAGCGGTGTCGCTCCCTGGACCAATCCCTACGGTCGCACCCACACGTGACCTTGCTGGCCAATCTGAGGGTTCGACTACTAGGACCACTCTCTATGGTCGCTACATGACCCCCCCCAGAACCCGAAGTACGGAATCTAGCAGGGAGCCGGATTTCGCGACCAGAACGAGTAAGGAGAGGGGCAGCCTGAACCACAGGAGCAGGGTAAAACCCGGAACGGCCCTTCATAGACCCTCTGTAACGGGGAATGATGGGCATCCTTGCGCAGAAATACAAACTCACAGTCCTTCAGGGCAGGCGGTTCGTGTACCATGGGACACCCATGACGTGAAGTCGGAACCGGGGCCAGGGAACCCACGCGTGCCCGGAGCGATGCTAAGACTGACGGGACTGGAGGCAGCTGGCCGGAGGGGTCCGGAAGTAAATCCCCAGGTACTCGAAGTGGCGAGCAATATACTAGCTCCGCGGACGAAGCACCGAGATCCTGCTTAGGAGCAGTCCGGATGCCCAATAGGACCCAGGGAAGTTGGTCCACCCAGTCCGGGCCGTCTAGCCTCGCACTGAGGGCGGCCTTGAGTTGACGGTGGAACCTCTCCACAAGCCCATTAGCCTGGGGGTGGTACGATGTGGTGTGCTGTAACCGGGAACCGTACAGCTCTGCTAGCGTGGCCCAGAGGGTCGAAGTGAACTGTGGCCCCCTGTCGGTGGTAATAACAGCTGGAACCCCGAAACGTGCCACCCAATGGAGGGCCAAAACCCTGGCACAAGAGGCAGCAGAGGTATCGGACAATGGGAAAGCCTCTGGCCACCGGGTGAAGCGATCCACCACCGTGTGGAGATGAGTGTAGCCCCGGGAGGAAGGCAAGGGTCCTACTAAATCCACGTGGATGTGGAAAAAACGGCCCGCTGGGACCTCAAAATCCTGTACCGGGGGCTGGACATGGCGGTGGACTTTAGCGGTCTGGCAGGGAACGCAGGAACGGGACCAAACAGCTACCTGTTTACGCAGGCCATGCCACACAAACCGAGCGGCTACTAAGGCAGAGGTGGAGCGGATGGACGGGTGCGCCAGCCCGTGAATGGCATCGAAAACCCGGCGCTGAAGGGAGGGCGGCACTACCGGCCTGGGACGGGGAAGGGAAACATCACACCAGACTTTTGTGCCTTCCGGCCCGCAGGCCACCTGAGCCAACTTCAACCCCGAAGTGGTGGACTGGTACGCCGAGGCGGTATCCGCCAGAAGCTGTGCCTCCGCAAGCTCCTGGGGATCCACCTCGCAGTCCACCGCTGAAATGGGGGAAAAAGCAGGGCGTCAGCAACGGCATTAAGCTTACCCGCGACATGACGGACATCGGTGGTAAACTCGGAGATGGCAGTCAGGTGCCGCTGCTGGTGGGCCGACCATGGGTCGGACAATTATGGTCCGTAAAGGCCACAAACGGACGGCCTTCAAGGAAATACCTGAAATGACGAACAGCAAAATAGAGGGCCAGAAGCTCTCGGTCAAAAGCGCTATATTTCAGCTCAGCCGAACTCAGCTGCCGGCTGAAAAACGCCAAGGGTTGCCAAAGGCCACCGACCTGTTGCTCGAAAACCCCACCCACCGCCATGTCAGACGCATCAACCGTCAGGGCCGTGGGGGCGGAGGGACTCGGGTGGACCAACATGGTGGCGTCAGCCAAAGCTGCCTTAGCTGCGGTAAAGGCCGACTCCGCGCCCGGGGACCATATCAACTCTACAGGTTTACCCGCAAGGCACTGGAAGAGCGGGCACATGACCCGCGCTGCTGCCGGGACGAACCTATGGTAGAAGTTAACCATGCCTACGAACTCTTGCAGACCCTTCACTGTGGTGGGCTGCGGAAATGCTCGGTTAGCCTCTACCTTCTCGGGCAAAGGGGTGGCTCCGGCAGGGGTGATGCTATGCCCTAAGAAATCTAGAGAAGGAAGGCCGAATTGACACTTGGAGGGTTGGATGATGAGCCCGTGGTCTTGTAGCCGCTGGAATACAGTCCGCAAGTGGACCAGGTGTTCCTGCACTGAGGGGCTGGCGACCAGGATATCATCTAAATAAATAAACACAAAAGGTAAACCCCTACCCACACGGTCCATCAGTCGCTGGAAAGCCTGTGCTGCGTTCTTTAAACCGAAAGGCATGCGCAACCATTCGAACAACCCGAACAGAGTGATCGTGGCAGTTTTGGGTATGTCTTCCGGCCGCACAGGAATCTGGTGGTATCCTCGCACCAAATCGATTTTGGAGAACACCACCGCACCTTCCAGCCCAGATGAGAAATCCTGCAGTTGCGGTATGGGCTAGTGATCAGCCGTGGTGACAGCGTTGAGACGCCGATAATCGCCACATGGTCTCCACCCCCCAGATGCTTTGGAGACCATATGCAACGGCGAGGCCCACGGGCTGTCGGACAATGCCCATTTCCTCCATCTTCCGAAATTCCTCCTGCGCCACCACCAGCTTGTCGGGGGGTAGCCGCCGGGCCTGAGCGAAAACGAGGGGGCCCTCGGTGCGGATGTGGTGGACCACGCCGTGCTTGGTCGAAAGGGCGTCAAAACGCTGGATGAGCAGCTCTGGAAACTCCGCCAGGACCTCAGCATACGAGTCGGGGGCCGTGACGATGGCCTGGACAGTAGGGCTGGGCGGGGTGGCGGTTGTCGGAGCGGCGGGCTCATCGCTGGCGGAGGGTCGGAGGTCGTTACCACGGACGTCGGGGACTAGTGAAAAGGCCCAGAGGAAATCTGCGCCTAGGATTGCCTGGCTGACGTCCGCTATAATGAATGGCCATTCATACATGCGGAGGCCTAAAACTAAGGATATCTTCCGCATACCATACGTGCGGATGGGGCTGCCGTTAACCGCGATGAGGGTAGGACCTGTCTTACCCGATCTGGTCTCGAGGACGGTCGGCGGTACTATACCGACAATGGCTCCCGTGTCCACCAAAAATTCTGTGTCCGTGAATCGGTCTCGGACGTAGAGGCGTCGATTCTGGCCAATCGCAACTGTCTCTATGTACGATCGGCCGAGGCATTTCCCGAGAAAGTACAAGGTGAGCGACAGTTGCGGGATTCTCCACCCCATCGTAGATGGTAGTAGCACCAGCCGCGCTTGTGCGGATCCTTTTGGCGGGCTTTTGGAGAAATGGCGGGAGATGCGGCGCCATCTTGATGTCGCTGTGGCGTGGTCACTGATGTCGAGACCTTGTTGATCGAACCACTTCCTTTCGATTTGGACGCCATGAGCGCATCAGCTTTTTCTGCATATGCCACGGGGTCCTTAAAAGAACAATCCGTGAACATAAGCTTGACATCTTCGGGAAGCTCTCTCGGAATGCCTGCTCGAACATGAGGCAATCCGTATGCTCACCTGCTAGCATTAACATCTCAGCCATGAGAACGGATGGCAGCCGATCTCCGAGATCGGGTAGGTGCAGAAGTTTCGTAGCTCTGTCCTGCCTATTGAACCCGAAGGTTCGTAGTAACAGTGCCTTCATGGCCTCGTACTTGTCTTCCGCGGGAGGGTTAACGATGAACCGCATCACGCGTGTGGTCGTCTCCGGCGATAGAGCGCTGACGAGGTAGTAGTATTTCGTCGCGTCTGTCGAGATGTTTCTTAAGTGAAACTGGGCTTCGGTGTGGACAAACCAAGATTGTGGTTGATGTGTCCAAAACGACGGAAGATGAACGCTGACCACGCTTAGTTCCGGTGTGCTAGGCGCAGCAGTCAACAACGGGGCGTCGTGTTCATTCATGGTCGGTGATCGTCCAGATCACGTCGGGGTCACCAATATGGCGAGTCTGGAAACTTGTTCTTTGTTGAAGAAGTTTATTGCGGCAGCAATATTCGATTACAAAGTTTTCTTAACAAGATTACAGACAACCATTAAAACTAACTGTTCTCTTCGAAGACGTCTCCGAACTGACTCTTTTCGGGCGCCGAAAGCGCACATGACAACGCTGTCCAATTAGCGGTGTCGCTCCCTGGACCAATCCCTACGGTCGCACCCACACGTGACATTGCTGGCCAATCTGAGGGTTCGACGACTAGGACCACTCTCTATGGTCGCTACAAGTTTATCATTTAAGCTGCATTTGTCCATTGCTAAAATTCGACCACGTTTATTCAGTTCGAGTGCTGTTTAATTGTAATGGAAGGATCTTTAGTTAAGAGTCTTTTGGATTTCATCTGATTAAGCTCTCTACCTCATTTTTTATATCAATGTAGAACCAAATATTCCTTTTTTTGCTACCAATTCTATGCCACCCTCGAAGTTTCATCTGAATCCAAATTAAGTGAGGTTGATAAACACAAATTTGTATTTGAATTTACTGACCTTTCCCTTGTTTGCCTCCTCTCACTCCCTAATTTGCTGCAGTTTACAAAACATATCCTTGTGTGATTCTGATTTTAGGAGATTTTGTCAAAACATTTCTTTGCTTTAACCTGAATTAATTTGCAACTGGTAATGAATCCACTTTGCGACTTCAATACAAAACAAAAGGACCTAAAAACATTACACAGATCTAAAAAGACCAGGAAACAAATAGCAGGCAAAGCAGGGTGGATGATTAAAGAATGGATCAAGAGAAGGCTTTAATAGGCAAAGAAAGAGGGAGGGGGTTTAATGACATGACATCCAAAAAATAAGGCAAAAATAACGAAAGATGACTCCATAACAATTGAATAGCATTGGAATTGAATAAAGATGATCAACATCTCTACTAAGGCAGAAGAATGAGCTACAACTGGAAAAATATTCATCAAGAAATAAACTGCTTGCAAAATGTAGTATTGAGAAAATTTAATTTTGCCCTTAAACAAGAAATATTAATAGCTGCAAAACACATTTCATTAGGGGCTCAGAAAATGACATTTGCATTTCAGTTAAAGATTGGCCCGCTACCAATGGCTGGATTCACGTCATTACCCTTTTCTACGCCACCAGAGTTCACACACAAAGTAGCCTATTCTAAAATCTAGACCCTGACACATTTTCTAAATAGAGCCATTGTATAGGTAACACAACATATCATATTTAAGTACTACATCAAAATCTGTTTTAAGGCTATTAGAATGTCAATGTTTTTAAGATGCCAAACTAATATTGATGTGCATGTTTTATAGTTGCTTGTACTTCAGGCAGATAATACATACAATTTAGAAGGCCTTTTGAATAGAGGACATTCAGATTTCTTGCAGTGTTCCCCTTGCCTTACACACTGTTCCTTGTGAGATGGCAATATCCCATTTTTATCTTGTTGATTTTTTACTTTGTTCTCGTAATCCTGCATCATGTTTTGGATATTGAGCTTATGGCAGTCTTTCAGCTTTTCACAAGGATATACTTTGCTGCATTTATGTCTATAAAGGGAATGAATTCACAACATGCCTTATTTTCCAGATCCCAAGTGTTCAACTCACTCTGGTCATTGCTCAATATGATATAATATTTTATTAAAATTATTAATCTGCCTGATGGCTTTACAAAACATGCACATCAAGAGGACAATTTTACTTTATTACTTGAGTATTATTAATAACCCTGCAAATATCTGTTCAATTTTACCTCCCTAATATTCTCTCTCTCCCACTTTATAAAAGGAATGACTCCTGCCTGTGCCTTGGTGCCAATAGCCTAGATATTTCCCCAAAGTAGTTATGTTTGTACACAAGCGTCAGTAGGTTTTTAATCTTGAAGGACATCAGCAATGATCTTTGTCCTGCATTCTTTGGAATAAAACCTGAATATTGTTTAAAATCATTTATTAACTATTTAAATTAAGAACCCAATGTTTTATCATTTTTTGCATTTCAATAAACAATATTAATACAAAATACTGCATTTGCAGCACATTTTTTGGACAAATGCTGATTATTTTAAAATTAAAAACACCCAGGATCAAAATTAATAAATCAAGATGCTCAATTTCCAAAAAGGGGTTTATGCCCAGTATTTTCTCTTTAACCAGGTTGGAACAGTTCGGTTCATTTTTCAAATCCATCAAAAATATAAGAGATCACCTCCAAAATGGTGATCACAACCATATCCCCACCCACCACCCCTGCCCCAAATCAATACAGTAGGTTTATCATTGTGGCAGAATGCTTGGTCTAGATCTTCCTGCATACACAATGTCTGCGATCAATATAGCACAAGAGATCCTTGAGAATGTGTTACAAAGATGTACACTAAAACAAGTAATCCTTGTGAAGGCACAGATAGCGGCAGTAAAATATACATGAAGTTTATCAGAGCATATAAAGCGAATAAGAATTCACTTCAAAATACACTGGGCAAGATTTTACCTGAGAAGAAACAAAATGTCTTTCCCGGTAACGTAGTGAAACAAAAATTGCTTGTTGTGAAACTCGGGCTGGGAAGATCCCAAGTTACTTTTCAGCCTGTGCTGTGACTAATCTCGATCAAGAGAGTGACGGGAGTAGAATCATTTACCTCAACTTACCTCAATTTGCTCGAGAGGGGAAAAGAAGTGCGAACCTGGATCCTATCCCTGGCTTTTATTCAAAAAATGCTGGAGTAACTCAGCAGGTCAGGCAGCATCTCGGGAGAGAAGGAATGGGTGACGTTTCGGGTCGAGACCCTTCTTCAGTCTGAAGAAGGGTCTCGACCCGAAACGTCACCCATTCCTTCTCTCCCGAGATGCTGCCTGACCTGCTGAGTTACTCCAGCATTTTTTAAATAAAAACCGATTTGTACCAGCATCTGCAGTTATCTTCTTATCCTATCCCTGGCTGCTACTCACAGAATGCAACGGATATTATGGTACAGCAGTTAGATTGATAATAGTACATAAACTTGAAGCCTGCACTAATGATCCAGTCAAAATTTCTATCATGGCAGCGGGGCAATTTAAACTCAGCTAATCAGAGGTGCAGTTCAGGGGCGCAGCAGTGGAGTTACTGCCTCACAACACCAGAGACCCGGATTCGATCCTAACCACGGGTGCAATCTGTACGGAGTTTGTACGTTCTCCCTGTGACCATGGGGGGGTTTTATGGGTGCTCCGGTTTCCTTCTGCATCCCAAAGACATACAGGTTTGTCAGTTAATTGTAAATAGCCCGTAGTGTGTAAGATAATGCCAGTGTACGGGGTGATCACTGGTCGGCACGGACTCTGTGGGCCGAAGAACCGGCCTCACAACGTCAGAGCACCGGGTTCGATCGTGACCTTGGCGCTGTCTGTGTGGAGTTTCCTCCGGTTTTCTCTCACTTCTGTGAGTGGGTGATTAATGGTCGGTATGGACTTGGTGAGTCGAAGGTTCTGTTTCCATGCCTTATCTCTCAACTAACCTAAATAAATCTGTAATAAAAAGCTAGTTTCAGTAACACAGTTGGCCGTGGTCCTTCAGGGAAGAAAGTCCTCTATTATTTGTCAGGCTGGTTTATATTTTTACTCAAAGCAATATGATTAATATTTTGGTGGCCTTCAAAAGTGCAGCAAGCCTCTTATTTTGGTACTGGACAATAAATGTTGCCCACGCTGCCCAAATCCTGTGAATGAGTAGACATCAGTCATCAACCAAGGATTGGATGAGATCTGGATGTTGTGCACTCTGTGGTCAAATATCCTCCTCCAACACATACTGTTTAGGATCACAAGAGGAGACTAGGCTTATGGGCAAGAAGTTGAAGGGCGTCTGATGGCTACATTAACACGGTTAGGAATGATACAGTGTCTCGAGAAGAAAAAAAAATGGAAGGAGCACTGTGGTGGCAGTGAGAAAGAAGTGAAAGAGAGAAAGAAACACAATTTAATCAATCAAAAGAAAGGAGCAAAGCCAAGATAAAACCTTCAGCTGCCACTGGCATTCCGAGACACTTCTAATGCCTTTGGCTAACCCAAGAGAAAATAAAGAGCAATGGTTTTTTTTGGTGCGGTACAGTGCTGTTCGAATATTACAGCTGGCAGCAAGTGTGGGATGAGATTTTCAACATAACTGCATGTTGTGTGTTGTTGGGACTGACAACAAAGAGAGGGAACAGATGCAACACTTACAGGTCCCTGCTGAGTTCAGAAGTGAAATGAAATGAAAACAAACATACGTTCCTATTCTATTTTCATTACACAAATCTGACAGGATTTTTGAATGGGCCAAGATGAATCTCAACGGTGTAAATTAAGCAGGGAGGCATAAGCCTTCTCCTACCCACCCCAGTACGATCTCAAAATGTTATCCTACTCATCTAGTTCCAAATGTGCATTTATTTTTTTGCACGCTGGGACATGCCAAGAAATAAATTAGTTTACAATTGACTCCTTTCTTAGAATTTTCGCTTCCCCACCTGGGCATAGCTTTAAGGTGAAAGGGATACAGTTTCAAAGGAGATGTGCAGGGGCATGTTTATTTTGCATAGAGAGTATGCCAGGGAAGGTATGGAGGCAGGTACGATATTGATGTTCAGGAAGCTTTTAGTTGGGCACACGTATGTGCAGGGAATGGAGGGGTATGGATCACATGCACGCAGATAAGATTAGTTAAGCTTTGCATCATGTTCCGAACAGATATGTTCTTTTCGATGTATTTTTCTGCTATATCATAGAATCATGTGCGGCATGGAAACTGGCCATTCGACCCTCGACCTGCATGAAGACCAGTGGACACCTTTCCATCGCAATAATCTCATCGCCAAGCATGGGATCCTAGCCCTCTAAAGAAGTGGTTCGAATGCTCATCTGACCACTTCTTAAATGCTGCAAGTGACCCAGCTTCTGATATGAAGATTGTTGCAGAGTTTACTGTTCAGGACTGCATCAGCCATTTTGTTCCTTTAAATTTAGGAGCTTATGAAAAATCATCTGAGCATGAGCAGAGAACATACAACAGAACAGCAGAGGAACAGGCCCTTCGGTCCATGTCCATACTGAACGTACTGCCACGTTCAACCAATCTCCTTTGCCTGCACATGATCCATATCCCTCCATTCCCTGCATATTCACATGCCAATCTAAAAGCCGCTTAAACGCCACTATCATATCTGCCTCCACCACCACCTCCAGCAGCACGATCCAGTCACCCACCACTGTGCAAAAAAAACTTTCCCTGCACATCTCCTTTAAACTTTGCACTGAAAGTCTTTGACATTTCAACCCCAAAGAATAAAAAAGTTCAGACGGTTACCCTCTCTGTGACCTTCCGTAACCTTCTACCTTGCAGTGGGATGAATGACCTTTTGCATTGCCAGAATCTGTTCAATAACGAAGAGATATCAGATGCAATGATTCAATTCAATGAAATCAGTTCAAATAACCCTCCGACTTTGGGTGAGAAACTAGGCATGCAGCAGGTGGGCAAATAATCTTATCAATTTGAGAATGTGGGAGGACGGATGGGAAAGTTGAAAGTTTTATCCTTTGGCCAGCTGCCTGAAATGACTTTGAGTCCTTTGCAGAGAAAAATCCTATCAACACAAATCAGGCCAGGGTTTGTCATTACCCTGATAGCTATTCCTGCCCCTCTTTGAGTGAGACTAAGTATATAAAAGCAGAATGTCACAGTGGATGATAAGGTAGCCATTTGGGATTCGGTATGGCTTGTTGTCAAGGAGGAGCAGGGAAAACCTCACATCAGGTCATATCATCCCAAGTTCTCAAAAACAGGACAGGTGAATAAAAAGAAAATATATTAGAAGGAAATGCAAAGATTGGAGTTCTGGGAATAGTGAGAGAAAATTCAATCAGTATATCCGTTGGACCAGTGAAAAATTAGTAATAAGCTGTCGTGTTGGGGTAACCAGTTTTCTGTCATCAAACAAAAAGCTGCAATTTCCATCATTCAATGAGAGTCTCTAGTGGCAGAAATTCAATATTGCAATAGAGCTTTATTTAGCAGAGCCAGACAATTTGTCTAAGGTCACGTGAGTTTTAATGCTATCAGGGTAGCTATGCCAGAATTAAATTTTAAATCTTGTGTCAGAACCAATATAAATTGGTGCTATGTTCATCCCAGTAAATTTATTCCTTTCTTTTTCTTGCTTTAAAAGAAACAAAATGTTCAGTTAGATTAAAGGGTCTCGACCCGAAACGTCACCCATTCCTTCTCTCCAGAGATGCTGTCTGTCTCGCTGAGTTACTCCAGCATTTTATGTCTGTGCTGTTAGATTGCTCTTGAGTGCTCATTTCTGGTATCCGTGACCGTTTCAAGAACTTGCGGCTTGCAACTTGCTTGTATCGGGTACTTAAAATACTTCAAAATTATGCGATGTTTAAAAATCTTGTACGCAAAGTAAAAGTTCAGCCACAGTGGGAGCCGTACAGCCAATGCTGCTGTGACATTGCGATAGAGCCAGGATCGGGTGGGAGATGGAAGAGGATATTACATGTGGAGGGAACGGGACAGGCAGCTGTCAACATTGGAAAAAGGTCAGGAGTGAGATATATGATCAGCAGCAGAGACAGATTGCAAACCCTTTCAAACATATGGAGCTGTGTCCATTTTAAAGAGTGACACGCATTAAATTAGGTCAGATTTTTAAATCCAAATGAATCACTGTCACTCCCACTGAGTGACACTTGGCAGGTCTGAGCAAAGGCAGATAGGAGGAGGAGCAGAGAGCGAGCAAAAATATAGCAGAGGACTAAGATTACAGTTATGTTATAGTTAACCCGAGACCCAATACAATCTCTTCAGGGTTACATATAACATATAACATTTAACATATAACAACTACAGCATGGAAACAGGCCTGTCCGGCCCTACCAGTCCACGCCGACCATTCTCCCTGACCTAGTCTCATCTACCTGCACTCAGACCATAACCCTCTAATCCCCTCTTATCCATATACCTATCCAATTTACTCTTAAATAATAAAATCGAGCCAGCCTCCACCACTTCCACCGGAAGCCCATTCCATACAGCCACAACCCTCTGAGTAAAGAAGTTCCCCCTCATGTTACCCCTAAACCTTTGTCCCTCAATTCTGAAGCTATGTCCCCTTGTTGGAATCTTCCCCACTCTCAAAGGGAAAAGCCTACCCACGTCAACTCTGTCCGTCCCTCTCAAAATTTACGAAAAGTGCAGAAAGTTTAACAATGTAAAAAGGTGAAGATGTGGAAACTGAATAACCCCCCCCATTCCCTGTGCCCACCTGGACATCCCCACCTATTTCTCCCCTGTATAGCCCCCCCCCCCCGCCTCCACCTCTACTTTCCTCCCCCCTGGCTTCACAATCCACAACACTTCAAAACTGTCTCATGCCTGCTGTTCTTTTCTCTGGCCTTTGTTCCAACCATCTGCCCATCAAAACCCCTGCCCGTCGATCTAATACCTGCCTCTACTTTGTCCTGCCTCTCCTCTTTCCCAGCTTTCTTCCCCCAGCCCCCTCCCCTCCGACAATCAATCTGAAGAAAGATCTCGACCTGAAACATCACCCCACCTATCCATGTTCTACAGAGATGCTGCCTGACCTGCTGAATTACTCCAGTATGTTGTGTCCATGATAGTCTTCATGAAATGTTGCATGCTTTGAAGGATAGACCGACCATTACTTGGTTTCACGAAAAATAAGCTCAGCACTGGTAAAGTGTGAAAAAAGGAGCAGGCAGATTTATTTTAGATCCTTTTCAAAAGCAAGAAGAAAGGACTCTGTCATCATGGACAGCATCCATACTAATATCCTTTGGATAGGTTCAAGTATCTAGATTTCATAGCAGTTTGGAGGATAATGAATAAGATTCAAATATAATCAAATATATATGTTGAGCTCCGTTAAACTCAGCATAGGCACTGATTATGTTAGATTGTCAAAAGAAAATAGTTCAATTACAGAATAAATTCCAAAGAGAAAGCAGGCAGAAAATAAAGTTTCAAAATGACATGAATATTTAACCCCCGATGAAATTTGTAATTTATACATCAACAAGCAAATCTTGACAAAATGCCTCGATCAAGTCGTGACTTTAAATTTATGTACTACCTCGTTGCAGCATTCTCTGGTAATTTTTCTGCCTGCTCATTCTCCATAGACATGTGCTCTCCAATGAAACATTTTGTGCCCCTCTTTAATTTTGTCACGCCTTTGATTCTCTACCAAAGAACAACAGGAGAAACAATAAAGGATGAAGACTATTCTTCATTCTTGACAAATTGTGTTCATAAGTAAATCACTCCCATGCTTCTATGATACAATTCTTCACATTACCCCCAAAATCATGTCCTAGTTAATGCACTAAAACAAAATATAAACTGAAACTTATAAGACTACAGAAAGGAGCTCAGTTAGCACATTGTTACTTACTGATAAGCATGCACTTATTTATATTATTCAACCAGAAACTGTTAAATTCTGGTTGGGCAAAATAATTATTAAAAAACTCCAGTGCCACGTTATACAATTTTTTTTTTTACAATAAGAGAAAAATAATATCCTTGAATCCCCATGAAATCTATCAAATGTGCAGTCTTCTCTACCTATCCCTTTCTTGGCTTTGTCCAGGCAACAATCGGTGAAATCGCAGATAAGGCTGATAATGCACAAAGCTAAACTTTTAGAGTTGTGAAAGTGAAAATAAACAAGGGTAAGCTGGTCCTAACAAGCTATGCACTTCGAGGCCATGACTGTTTGGTTTAGTTTTTAGTTTACAGATACAGTATGCAAAAAGGCCCTTCCGCCCGCCGACTATCGATTACTTGGTCACATTAGTTTGCACTTTCTCATCCACTACCTACATACTAGGAGCAATTTTACAGAGGTCAATTGACTTAAAAAACATGCACATCTTTGAGATGTGGGAGGAACCCCACACGGTCACAGGGAGGGCGTGCAAACTCCACACAGACAGCACCTGAGTTCAGGACCAAACCAAGATCTCTGGGGCTGTGAGGCAGCAGCACTACCAGCTGTGCTGCCCACCGTGCTCTACAGTTGTTGGTACTGGAAACTATTTCTGCCAATAAAATGTAAGCTGTCCGTAATGTTAACAACTCTCAGTTATATTAGTTGGAAAGAAAACTGCAGATGCTGGTTTAAATCGAAGGTAGACACAAGATGCTGGAGTAACTCAGCAGGTCAGGCAGCATCTCTGGAGAGAAGGAATGGGTGACGTTTCGGGTCGAGACTCTTCTTTAGTCCGAAGAAGGGTCTCGACCCGAAACGTCACCCATTCCCTCTCTCCAGAGATGCTGACTGACCCGCTGAGTTTCTCAGTTTTATTATACTTATTCCAAAATTAACAACCAGTAAACACTAGCTGGAAACCTTTCAAATATTACACTTTGATTCAGCTTATTTTGATGTTGCCTTTTCACACAAGTGGAGCAAGGTGAATGGGTGTCATGCAAAGAGTGCCAAATTCTCCTAGGACAAAATATTACCAGCCTGTGGCAATCAGCATCAACTCTACAACACCATCTTTATATTTATAAGGAAACCCTAGTTTGTAGCCAATTATTTGATTGCAGAAAGCTGATCAGTCCTCAACAGCTTCAAATGACTGGGATAGGTATACATGATAACTGCGCAGTAACTGTGTCCCCATTTGCTTTGTGCAGTTGAAAGTAGCTGGCACTGTACACTGAGACAGATTATCAAGGTCTCGATTTTTCATTTTTCTTGTCAAGGATCATTTGGAAGCTGTTTTTCCCCAAAGTGCTCAGAGTAAATAGACCATCAACTGTTGTTTCAGGTTTGCGACCGATACCATCTGCTGGCTTGTAAAAAACAAAGTTTTGTCTGAGTATTTTTAAATGATACTTGATATGGAGGCAGATTCTGCGGTTCATTGCTAAAAATATTTGGTTTCCATTTATGAATTGGTGACTGACAGATAAGTATTTTGGAAGCACAATCAGTCAGAGAGCTTGTGATTCTATGCAAGGCAGCTGTAATGCTGGGAATGGAAGACATTGCAAAGAGGATTAAAAAATTGAGACATTGCTTCTTGCATAGGACATTATTAGAATCTAAATTTACAATAAGCTTATCTGCGATGTACGAATGTTTTGGCTAACGTTGCTGAATATGGGTTTGGGGCACTGTATAATCCCACCCTCTGTTACACTGTGAGTGAAGTAACTTTCTCCTCAAAGTATTTGTTAACACCAATCATAATCTTACAAGAATTATGTTCTGCACTTAAGGCTTCAGATGCCAGGGTTATTTTATTTTCTGCTAACTTGACCGCAGTTGGATTTTGAGATACAATGAACTGCAGGTGCTGGTTTACAAAAAAAGTTACAAGGTGCTGGAGTAATTCAGCGGGGTCAGGCATCTTCTCCAGAGATGCTGCTTGACCCGCTGAGTTACTCCAGCACTCGAGTCCTTTTTTGTAGTTCAGTTTGGTTTAGAGATGCAGAGTGGAAACAGGTCCTTCAGCCCAACAAGTCCACACTGACCAGCAATCCCCATGCACTAGTTCTATCCTACACACTGGGGACAATTTACAGAAGCAAATTAACCTACAAACCTACCACAGCACCCGGAGAAAACCCACAAGGTCACAGGGAGAATATACAAGCTCCACATAAGCAGCATCCGTTGTCGGGATCAAACTCGGGTTTCTTGCGCTTTTAAGCAGCAACTCTACCGCTGCGTCACTGTTGGCACTGTTGGAAGCTCGTGTTTTTAATAGTGTTGATAATATAAACATTCCTGGGTGGTGTGCAACAGTGTAGTTGGGACAGGTTGGCCAGAGTGGGCAAGTTGGGCCGAAGGGCCTGTTTCTACACTGTATCACTCTATGACTCCATTGTCAACCCCTCTCTAGATTACCTGCAAGCATTAAGTAGTATGGTAGAGTGGAAAAGAAGCCATGATTAAGCATTTGGGATAGTTTGATTCTCTCTGCCAAAAAATACAAGTGATTACAGCATCGTTATTGATGGAGTTGCAGATGAAAGATAAGGTCATACAGTCCCAACACCATTAAAAATGTTGCTTAAAGTCACCACTGGATCTTCCAACAGTCACCTCAAAATTGTGAACTCCAGTATTGATCCTGCAGCCATTGGAACAGTAGGGTCGGCACAGTGGCACTGTGGTAAGTGGCACAGTGCCAGAGACTCGTGTTCAATCCTGACTACGGGTGCTGTCTTTACGAAGTGTATGCATTCTCCCCGTGTGTATTCCCCGGGTGCTCCGTTTTCCTCCCACACTCCAAAGACGAACAGGTTTGTAGATTAATTTGGCTTCAGGAAAAATTGTAAATTGTCCCTTGTCTGTAGGACAGTGCTAATGCACGAGGATCGCTGGTCGGCGCAGACTCGGTGGGGTGAAGGTCTGTTTCCACACTGTACCTCTAAACTAAAAAGTTGATCATTCTTTGTTATATCTCACATAGAACACAGGACAGTACAGCACAGGAACAGGGCCTACAATATCTGTGTTGAATATCATGCCAAGAAATATTAATTTCATCTGTCTGAACGTAATTGATATCCCTCCATTCCCTGCATATCCATGTGCTACCTAAAATCCTCTTATAAAGCACTGTTGTATCTGCTTCCACCACCACCCGTGGCAGTGTGTCCCAGGCACTTACCACCCCCTATGTAAACAAAATTGCCTTGCACATCTTTTTTTAACAGTTTGCACCTCTCACCTTAAAGCTATCCCCTCTAGTTTTTGATATTTCCATTATTTTGTATACTTCTATTAGGTCTCCTCTCAAAATCTGGCATTCCTGAGAAAACAATCCAAGTTCATCCAGCCTCTCCTTGTAGCTAACACCCCTTAATCCAGACAGCATTCTGGTAAATCTTTTCTGCACCCTCTCCAAAGCCTTCACATCCTTCCCTTAATGGGGCGACCAGAATTCCAAACATTACTCCAACTGCGGCTGAAGTAAAGTCTTATAAAGTTGCATCTTATTAATAAATGAATTTAAACATTTCTAATCCGTCATCTTCCACTTTTGAGAAACAGCATGGAAATAGGCCCTTCAGCCCACTGAGTCCATGCCAGGGCGTCCATTGAGGGTGTGCAGTGTAGGTTTACTAGGTTAATTCCCGGAATGGCGGGACTGTCATATGTTGAATGACTGGAGCGACTAGGCTTGTATACACTGGAATTTGGAAGGATGAGAGGGAATCTTATCGAAACATATAAGATTATTAAGGGGTTGGACACGTTAGAGGCAGGAAACATGTTCCCAATGTTGGGGAAGTCCAGAACCAGGGGCCAGAGTTTAAGAATAAGGGGGTAGGCCATTTAGAACAGAGATGAGGAAAAACTCAGTCAGAGAGTTGTAAATCTGTGGAATTCTCTGCCTCAGAAGGCAGTGGAGGCCAATTCTCTGAATGCATTCAAGAGAGAGCTAGATAGAGCTCTTAAGGATAGCGGAGTCAGAGAGTATGGGGAGAAGGCAGGAACAGGGTACTGATTGAGAATGATCAGCCATGATCACATTGAATGGTGGTGTTGGCTCGAAGGGCCTACTCCTGCACCTATTGTCTATTGTCAACCATCGATCACCCATTTACACTAGTTGTCCATTAAACCAGTTCTACCACTATAATATACAGCTATTGAATACGAAAGGGCAGATGAATTTACCATCAACATTAATGACTTGGATGAAGGGACAGTGCATTGTTGCCAAATTTGCTGATGATACAAAAAGAGATTAGCAAATTGTGATTGGGTATCGAAAAGTTAATGAGTAGGCAAGATGTTGGCAGGTGTGGTCCAATTTAGGAAAATTGAACATAGAACAATTTTCTTTGTTTTGCAATCAATTCAAGTATTCTCTAAAAAAAAATGGAGATTTGGGGGAAATTCTGTGATAAAGCTGTCAATTTTCAACCTTTTCGCAAGATGTCGTACCTAGTTAATGTTTATGGACATTTTGCCTTATAGCTCATTTTAAACCATATCCAATGACCTGACTCACTGCCTTTGCACCATGTCCTGCAGTATTAGGTTTTATTTACTTACATAAATTTGCCACTGTTTCCACTCTGCCCAAAACCCACACAAAACGTTGCATACAACAATCTTGTGTGTGCACTAGTTCGTCTCAACAAGCAAATTATTACTTTCTATCTCTCTTCTATCAAAAGTCAGTCCAAATCCATGACAATGCTTTGGTTTACAATTTCGTTAAAACACCAATAAATCTGACCATTTTGTGCTTTCGCTCCAGCAATAAACTATGACTTTTACGAAGTTGAGAAGTAACGCAAACGAGGCAAAGTGGTTGCAAGTGCTTCTTTGAGTAATATGAACAGACAAACAATAAACAGCCAAATAAAATACAATTCAGTAAATAATGATCCTCAGGATACAGATAGTTGGGTGACATAACAAGAACAATGCTGTTGAAAATCAGGGACTGGTAGTTGGACTCTATCCGTTGTTAACAGTTCTTGCCTGGTATTTACTTAACATGAAGCTTACTGGCTTCTAATTTGCCAATTTCTAAAACCTGATTAAGTTATCATGTACGCAGAGAAAGCATGTTTGATTTTTCTAAGAGTTGCATGTGGAATTGAACATTGTCATTGAACATTGATATACTGACATTGCGATAGAAGTAATTATTCACAAAGTGCTGGAGTAACTCACCAGGTCAGGCAGCATCTCAGGAGAGAAGGAATGGGCGACGTTTCGGGTCGAGACCCTTCTTCAGACTGAAGTAAGTTGCGATGGAAGTAAGTTCTTTACTGAATCAAATTAAGATGGTTGCAATGGGCCACTGTCTTGAAGAACTTTGACCTGTGACTGAGGTGATTAACCTCCAACAACCATCTTTTTTGGGTGATGCATGAATCCAGCCTGTGGATTTCCCTATTCCTACAGACTTCAGTTTTACCAGAGCTCCCTGATGCCAGGATGATACGTCAATGGAAAGAGCTGCCAGTGGAAGTAGTTGTGGCAGGTACAACAACAACATTAAGGGATATTTGGGCAGGTACAGGTATAGGAAAGGTTCAGAGGTTTATGGGTCAAACGGAGCAATTAGGACTAGTGTGGATAGGCATCTTGGTTGCCTTGGACGGATTGAGCTGAAAGGCCTGTTTCTATTACTCCATTTGGCCAAATGTCACTGTCATTAAGGGGAGTCACTGTCACAAGGTCTGTTGCTAAGTGAACTTGCTGAGAGAAGAAAATGAACAATATAAAGCAGTTTATCTGTGAATTGAGAGCTATTTGATAGGACTGTCAAAAACACCTTTCCTCACATTGCTGATAATTGTGAGTAGATTTGTTGAGCAGTAAACAACCTGATTTAACTTGTTCTTTTCTCATGGACAGAACATTAGAACCAGCACATTGGTGCAGGTGATAGAAAACTGCTGCCTCAAGGCACCAGATAACTGGGTCCGATCCTGACTTTGGGTGCTGTCTATGGAAAGTTAGCATGTATTCCTGTGTCTATATTCCTCATTGGTGACCCTTGGACTACCCTTGATTGGACCTGTTGGCTTTACCTTGCATTAAACGTTATTCCCTTATCAAGTATCTATACGCTGTAAATGGCTTGATTGTAATCATGTGTTGTCTTTCTGCTGACTGGATTGCACGCCACAAAAAGCTTTTCACAGTACGTCAGTGCATGTGACAATAAATGAAACTGAGCTGAACTGACCACGTGGATTTGCTCTGGGTGTTCTGGTTTCTTCCCACATCCCTAAGACGTGTGGGTTTATAGATTACTTGGCCTCTGTAAATTGGCCCTCGTGTGTACAGAGTGGACACAAAAGTGGAATAACATAGAACCATTGTGAATGGGTAATCGATGGGCGGTGTAGACCCGGTGGGCCAATGGGCCTGTTTCCATGCTGTATCCCTATAATTATAATAACATCTATATGTTATATATAATAACATTATAATAACATCTCTGGATAATTTTCCAATGTGCTGAATAGATGCCAGCATCCTAACTATGCTGAAACAGCCCACTGACTGCATGTTTTCAAGCCTAAAATTTTATTTAGATGAACAAGGTTTGCAAAGATAGAAGTAAGATTCTCCTCGTTTGCTCTTGTGGACAATGCAAATAACAGGAATGGTGCAATAATCAAATGAAAAAACATTTGGATTTTAAAACAACTTACTCTGAAAAATAACATTTAGGCTTGGGTATTCCTGCCTCATAATTTCATATTTTAATGAGAAAATTCTTAAACTGGTGGCAATTCTCTTGCCTCTACAAGTTGGTGACAGTAGAGTGCTTATGTTATTGGGCTGATAATCCAGTCCTGGTATAACGTTCCAGAGATAAGCATTAAAACCCACCACAGCAGCTGGGGAATTTAAATAGAGTTAATTAAATAAATCTGGAATCAAAAGTTAGCATCAGTAATGGTGATCATAAAACTACCAGCTTGTCATAAAATCCCATCCGGTTCACTAATGCACGTTAGCCTCACCCAGTCAGGCCCACAGCAAAGTGATTGACTTTTAACTCTATTCAAAAAAGGCTTAATAAGCTATTCAGTACAACAGCAATTAGGGACAGGCAGTAAATGCTGGCCTTGTCAAAAGTGTCTACGTTCAATGAAATATTTTTTAAAATGTTCATGGTGGGGTTGATGAGAGAAAAGGGACTGGGTTCATTTATCGCCCGAATGGCATTCAGTCAGTTTGGGAGCACTATAGAAATCATCGCACATTTACAATTGTCAATAGATCTCGAAGAAAAAAAATGTACAAGAAAATCTGAATTGTAAAAACTGATTTTAAACTAAAGCACGAACCAAGAGAAACACAGCAAAACTAAGACTCATTAACTGATACAATGGGTATTTCAGTGGTGGGGTTAGTGCTTTTAAACATTTTTTTACAGCCCTTTCTCCTCGGATCAAGCCAGCTGACATCTCCATATGCCATCATAAATTCACCCGTGAACCCACAGTAAATGGCTGGACTGTTACATTTAACAGCTGCACGCCAGTGAATTTATCATTCCGTTTTGCCATTTGAACCGCCTTTCACATTGAACTCTCATTGGCCGACACACTCTAACCCTCATTCAGATCATCACTTGGTTGTGGGGAAACTAAAATTCTACTTTTTATTCCTTTGCCATTTATAGAAACTTCTCCGTTAGCATTTTCACTTTTGTCTTAATTCCCTCCAAATTGCAAAGGAACTTTTTCACTTTGTCGCTGCTTCCTGTCATTTAAAAAAAAATCTCAAAGTTCTTTTGGAAGTGGAATTTCTCTTCAGAAAAAGGATTATGAAAATGAAAATGCCTTGGAAACGTAAAAGGACAGATGTGATAAATTCTCTTGACCCACCTGAATAAGTATGAAGTGATATTTTGGCCAACCAGATACTGTACAAGGTTTTCTGTTGTTCAGTCTCAAAGCTGCATTGAGAGAGTTATATATCACTCCTGAGCAATTGGTTAGGTGCATCTTGAACTGACTGGTGTTCATGTTCTTCAAACCTTAAAGTTCATTTTCTGTCAGTACTATCGCTTACTTTCTCTCAGCTTCAAGGGAAATTGTTACCCGAGAACAGCATTGCTCACTGGTCCATTTGCTCCTCCATTTTAATGTCATGGAGTCACACAGCATGGAAGCAGGCCCTTAGGCCTAACTTGGCCATTCCATCCACGGTGCCCTGTCTACACTAGTCCCACCTGCCCGCGTTTGGCCCATATCCCTCTCAACCTTTCCTATCCATGTATCTGTCCAAATGTGTTTTAAATGCTGATATAATATCTGCCTCAACTATCTCATTCCAAATACCCACCACCCTCTTTGTAAAAAAGCTGTCCCTCAGGTTCCTATTAAATCTTTTCCTTTTCATTTTAAAGTGCAATTGTTTTTAAGCCTTGTCCTTACATATGTGATGGAGCATATTAAAGAGCCACAAAAACATAAATAATATTTGAAGAAACAAAGGCTTGCAGGTGCTGGTTTACAAAAAAACCCCACATATTGCTGGAGTAACTCAGCTAGTCAGACAGCATCTCTGGAGAACATGGACAGGTGATGTTTTGGATTGGGACCCTTCTTCAGACTCTTACATGTCCAAGAGCATTTGCTTTGCCATAATAATATAACAATTTCAATAATATTTGAAGGCTACTTTAAGAAAGTTGAAGCACAAACCAAATGCTCTTGGACATGCTCATTGGTTTAGACTTGAAACAAAAAGCTCAACATCACTTGACTTATACATTAAAAATGAGCAAAACATGACAAAGATATGATCCGTGGTGGCTTATTCTGAGCTTCAATTGTCATAACATGTTTAGCAAAATATAATAAAAAGCATGTAAAATATTCATGCAGCTGTGTTAGATGTTCAGAGAATGCGAGGGTAGGTGTGTGACATGTGTCTGCGATGTTGATTCGGATGATTGGAATATACCTTGCACTGCAGATGTTGCTTTCCTCTTCCAAACCTAGATCGGGCTTTAGAAAGCACTTTGAACTACCGGGTGAGGTAGTGACACAGTGAAACTAATCTGATATAATAAAGGACATCCCAAAAGAAAAACCACTGATGTAGAATTAAGACTACTTTTCACAACAGCTCAAGATAGCAATGTTTTTAAAGAAAAAGAAACTGACAATGGTACTTTTCACTTTTCTCCATTCCCAAAATCGTTCAAATGTATGCACTTCTCAATAACGGTTTGAACAGGGTGTCGACCCGAAACGTCACCTATCCCTTTTCTCCAGAGTTGCTGCCTGACCCGCTGAGACACTCGGGCATTTTGTGTCTATCTTTGGTGTCCATCTATGGTTTGAACATCCAGGTTTTGCCATCGCATTCACCGCACAAACTCAACAGCTAACTCACCCGCCATGTTTCTATCTGTAAAATATAGGAGTGAAAAGACATAGTGGTCAAATTTCACCCATTGCTGGAGCTGTCAATTATAAATATATGTTTTTATAAGCTCTGTTCAGAGGCATCTAGTTTAGTGTAGTTTATTATCTTCACATATACCGAGGTACAGTGAAAAAGCATTTGTTTGTATGCTATCCGGTCAAATAAACAATATATTTTTAGTTTAGTTTGGAGACACAGCGTGGAAACATACCCTTCGGCCCACTGAGTCTGCGCCGACCAGTGATCCTTGCAAATTAACACTATCCTACACACACTAGGGATGATTTACACTTACACCAAGCCAATTAACCTACATACCTGTACGTTTTTGGAGTGTGGGAGGTTACCGAAGATCTCGGAGAAAACCCATGTGGTCACGGAGAGAACGTACAAACTCCGTGCAGACAGCACCCGCAGTCGGGATCAAACCCGAGTCTCCGGCACTGCAAGCACTGTAAGGCAGCAACTCTACCACTGCGCCACCGTATATATGAATACAATCAAGCCGTCCACAGTGCACGGATAAAGGATAAAGGGCACAGCATTTAGTGCAAGATATGACAATGAGGTCCGATTAAAGATAGTTCCAAGATCTCCAATGTATTTCCTTCTGAAATCTATAACTCTGAAGTTCTTGTAAACTAACATTATTTACAATACCTTAAAATATTTTTTGGATATTATGTGCAATATCATCCTATTGATCTGGTCTTCTTTTGAAAAAGGCCAAGGTCTAGAAGAATGGGGAGGAGAGAGGCGGGCAGGGAAATCTGACCAGTGCCAGGGGTGACGAAGTAACCACAAAAAGTGGATCGTGATTTTGATGTGAAGTTTATTTAGTGTCCCTGGGAAATGAAATGTTATTGATCATAATCATACTTTATTAGCCAAGTATGTTTTGCAACATACGAGGAATTTGATTTGCCATACAGTCATACCAAAAAAAAGCAACAAAACACACAAAATACATTTTAACATAAACATCCACCACAGTGACTCCTCGACATTCCTCACTGTGATGGAAGGCGAAAAAAAGTTCAATCTCTTCCCTTCTTTGTTCTTCCGCGGTCGGGGGCCACCAACCATTAGATGTAAAATTCAGATCTTAATATTCCTTAATGTTGCTCTGAAGGTGTTTTAGCTGAAGAAGCTTTACTGCCAATTTGATGATAGTGTTAGAACTGCTAAAAGTCAACAGAAGGTCCACTTTTATTTTTAGCTAGCTCACTGTCGTGGAAGTGTGCCAGATCAAGAAACTCGAGCCAGAATTTATGGACAAATGTTAAGGGTCACAATCCAATCTGTTCTTAAAACAGTCTGCAAATTTCAAAGATAACTACTACATTTCATCTGTTTCTTGAAACGTTGCCTATCCCTTCCTTCCGCAGATGCTTCTGACCCACCGAGTTACTCCAGCACTTAATGTTATGCCTTTTCCCCACTTATTTAAAAAAAAAGAAACACAGGCGAATAGCAACTCCATACTTCTCTAATGAATTGTATTCATTTAAATTGAGAATCAGGTAGAGTCATAGTCATAGAGCGTGGAAACAGGCCCATCGGCCCAACTTACCCACACCGATCAACGTGTCCCTGATATGCAAGTCCCACCTGCCTGCATTTGGTCCATATATATCCCTCTGAACCTGTCCTATGCATGTAGCTGTCTAAATGGTTCTAAAACATTGCAATAGTACCTGCTTCAACTACCTCCTCTGACAGCTTGTTCCATACAGCCATCACCCTCTGTGTGGAAAAAGTTACCCCTCAGGTTCCTATTAATTCTTTCCCCCCGCACCTTAAACCTATGTCCTCTGGTTCACGATTCTCCAGCATTAATGATAGCTGGAGTATGGAGTGGTTTGCATTGGATATTGAAAACCGGGTGAAGACAGGTGCTGTCTGTATGGCGTTTGTACGTTCTCCCTGTGACCGCGTGGGTTTCCTCCCACATTCCAAAGACGTGCAGTTTTGTAGGTTAGTTGGCTTCTGTAAATTGCCCCTAGTATGCAGTACATAGAACTAATGTGCAGGTGATCAATGGTCAGTGGAACCCGGTGGGCCAAAAGGCCTGTTTTCACGCTGTGTCTCTGGAAACATAGAAAAATAGGTGCAGAAGTAGGCCATTCGGCCCTCTGAGCCAGCACCACCATTCAATATGATCATGGCTAATCAACTAAAATCAGTACCCCGTTCCTGCTTTTTCCCCATATCCCTTGATTTCTTTAGCCCTCTAATCTAACTCTATCTTGAAAACGTAATAATTCCCTGTTTTCTCTCTCCCTCCTTTCTTAAAAAGTGGTGTTACATTAGCTAAAAACTAAACTCTAAACAAATTTAAAAATCTAATTAATACTTATTTAGTTTGGAAAAAAAAGAAGAAAATGCACAATAAGAAATTAAACACCTGAAGAGATGATGGAGACATCAAAATCATCAGGGAGCAGATGGTCTCTCTACGAGAAGCTAAGTGTCACAGGCACAACATGTCTATTGTGTATATTTGTTTCAGATCTCTTGACTCAGTTTGTGAACCCATACACAACTTTCAACTGACATTGGGTATGGTCGAAATCAAAGAAAAATGAAGTCACTAACGTCTTCTCGCAAATATACTGGCAGTTCTGTAACATAAACCCATGATGTTTACTGTCGAAAGAATAGATTCCTGGCAGTGGAAAGGCTAAGGCTGCAGAAGACCTTTCTCAACACTTTCTGCCTCAATTACTGCCTGGCCTATCACACTGAGAAAAAAAAACCCAGTGGTCAATGGAAATTTGAAACAATAACATCATATTTACCGTCTGCTTAACCAATATTGCTCGCAACTCCTCAGCAAATCCACCCTTTGCAAATTACGAACATTTTGTTTAAAACTAAACCAAGACCATTGGCAGGGATCTAGATGGAAACCACATGTACAATGCATCACACCCAAATATGTAACCCACACAAGCTATGACCAGTCTTAACATAAGATCACGAGAATCAGGAGCAGGCCATCTGGTGCTGTGATCTGATCCTCTGCCCCAGCAGCGTAAGTAAGTAAATGGAAATGAATTTCCATAATCAGGAACAGTTTCTCCAAAAGTTGTATGAGAACATTTTTTGGTAAGGAAAACATATTTACAAAAGGCTGACATATTCAAAGACAAATCCGAGGCACAGATCCTTGAAATAGCTGTGGTAGATAGTCAGAACGTTTTTCCCAGCACAGAAATGTCACGGACTAGAGGGCGTAGTTTTAAAGTGAGAGGGGCAAGGTTTAAAGGAGATGTGCAGACGTGTTATTTATTACAATAGAGAGTGGTGGGTGCCTGGAACGCATTACCAGGGTGGTGGTGGAGGCAGGTATGACAGTGGCTTTTAAGAGGCGTTTGAATTGGCACATGGATATGTAGGGAATGGAGGAATAAGGGTCACATGCAGGCAGAGGACTTCAGTTTAACTTGCCATCATGGACAACTTGGGCAATGTGGGCCGAAGGGCCTGCTCCTGTGATGTCCAGTTCTATGTTTCGCACGGTAGCGCAGCGGTAGAGTTGCTGCTTTACAGCGAATGCAGCGCCGGAGACTCAGGTTCGATCCTGACTACGGGTGCTGCACTGTAAGGAGTTTGTACGTTCTCCCCGTGACCTGCGTGGGTTTTCTCCGAGATCTTCGGTTTCCTCCCACACTCCAAAGACGTACAGGTATGTAGGTTAATTGGCTGGGTAAATGTAAAAATTGTCCCTAGTGGGTGTAGGATAGTGTTAATGTACGAGGATCGCTGGGCGGCACGGACTTGGTGGGCCGAAAAGGCCTGTTTCCGGCTGTATATATATGATATGATATGATATGATATGAATAACAAACTGAAGCTAAATATATTATTTCTTCATTTACCAGAACAATGAAGAAAAACACACACCACGATGATAAATCTAAAAAAAAACGAGGAAAACTATTCGGTCCATTTAGGTGATCTTTCAATAGAAATAATTCTTGTTCAATAACAATAAGTCTCTTAATCCAGCATGTAATTCCCTTTCATACAATTACAGAACTTTGGTCTGAATTGCTTGGCCACAGATTATTACAGATACTGTTCATAGTTTGCAAGAAGTGGCTCTCAGCATTTTGACGATTTTCTTACCAGTTTATATCCATTGTACTGCAGTCAAGTTAGAGTTTAAAACCAGGCATGGGATTTATCTTCCCTACAGCTTTGCAATTTGGACTTTTGACCCTGGGTGTAAACATTTTCTCTGCCACTTTCTCTTGAATTTTGGCAAATAGAACTGAAAATTGGGTAGAACATGTTTCCCAGGACAGAAATATCAAATACTGGAGGGCATAACTTTAACGTAAAAGGAGCAAAGTTTAAAGGAGATGTGCAGAAGATGGCGAGTGTCTGGAGTGATGGTGGAAGCAGTTTCAATAGTGACATTTAAACGACTGTTAGATAGGTATATGGATATGCAGGAAATGGAGGGATATGGATTATGTGCACGCAGATACGAGTTGGTCGTGGCATCATGTTCAGCAGAGCCATTGTGGGCTGAAGGGCCTGTTCCTGTAACGTACTGTTCCCTGCTATATTGGTCTACAATTTTGTTGCATTAGTCTGGACATTGTTCTTTTCCAAATGGGCACAAAACAATGCTTTAGTTTTGTTAAGTTTTTCTGTGCAAGGCTTTCCAAGGTGGTTTGGATGTGCTCAATTTATTGTCTGGTTATCCAAAGTCGCTGCCATTGATTTTCTGTAAGGTGCACTGTTTTACAGCCTTCACCAGAATGATATCAGAATCTAATGATCTGACGAGAATATGAACGATTCCCATCATAAAACACAACTAAAATGTTATGGTTTGTTTCACGAAAAGTGAGTGAGTTCTCAAGATGCACTGACACATAATTACTCCTTTTCACTCCCAAAATCTGATTTTTATGTATCCGGAATCTAATTCCCTCAGAAGAATGTTTCAGAATAGATTTTAAGCATAATCGCGAAGCAGAATGACACAGCTGGTAAAGCTGCTGCCTCTCAGTTCCAGCTACCTGGATTCACCTGACCTCTGGACCTCTGGTGCTGTGCGGAGTTTGCATGTTCTCTCTGTGACCTGGTGGTCTGATTTCCTCCTACATTCCAATGCAGGTTGGTACGTTAATTGGCCACTGCAAACTGCCCATTGTGAGCAAGTGAATGGTAGGATTTGGGGGAATTGGTGGTTTATACATATCTGTTTAAACTAGATGGTTTATACATTCATACATTCGCACACAAACATATGCGCACACACACGCACATATATCTATATAAATATATACATACATATAGATATGTATAAATGCATGTACTCAGTATACACACACACTATACACAGAATGTACATATATATATGTATGCTGTGTGGATATATGTATATGCATATGTGTATGCATATGTACATATACGTGTGTGTGTGCATATACATGTGTGTATTTATGAGTGAGTGTATACACACACACACACACACACACATATATATTATATATATATATATATATATGTATACAATGCCCTCAGAAGCATTACTTTAAAATATGTATTCTCATAAGCTTAGCTGCCTATGAGAATACCTCTGCAATACAAGCTGTGGATCCAACACAATTAGTTTAAAGGTGCATCATGGAAACAGAGCCTTTTACCCACCGAGTCCACACCGACCATCGACCACCTGGTCGATCACGAGTTCTATGTAACCGACTTTCTCACCCACTCCCTACACACTCTGGGCGCCATTTTAGTAGGCAGAAACTTGCAGAAACATTTTAAAAGAAAAATAACAAAAATATGTGAATTGAAAGATGAGATATATTCTGCGTTTTTATGGTATTATCACACATACAGCGAGAGGCATAGCGATCGACGGATTTTGCCTACTAAAATGGCGGACGTTACGCTCCTTTGCATACTACACCTCAATATAGGCGATTTTGACGGAGTGGTTCATCTTGCTCCTGTAGTATCTTTGGTTCGAAATGCCATCTTTGGGATGAGGGAGGAAACCAGAACACCCCGAGGAAACCCACCTGCGAGAATGTGCAACTCCATACACAGACAGCACCCAAGGTCAGGTTCAAACCTTTAAATCTGATGCTATGAGGCAACAGCTCTACCAGCTGTGCCACAGTAGACATTGTCAGAAGCTAATCACACAAATGGTCCAATTTTGCCTGAAATTGCAATGTAAATTAACTGTCCATTTAACCACTGGTATCTGCTGTATGTAACATGTAGGAAGGAAGGGCAGATGCAGCTTCTACTGAAGATAGACACAAAGTGCTGGAGTAACTCAGCGCGTCAGCCAGCATCTCTGGAGAAAAACGTTGGAAACCTCAGTCTGAAGAAGGGTTCCAGAGGCTGACCAACCTGCTGAGTTAGTTACTGAGGCAGTTTCCAAATGAACTTTCGATGAAATCATCAATTCAATTCAAAGGAAAAAAATAAAATGGATGACAAACTCGGTGGGTCGGGCAACATCTGTGGTAGGAATGCACAGACGATATTTTGGACCAGAACTGCAGAAAGACTCTGACCCGAAACATCATCTGTCAATTCCCTCCATGGATGCTGCCTGACCCATTGAGTTCCTCTAGCACTTTGTGTTTTGCTCAAGGATTCAAGCATCTGCAATTTTTGTTTCTCCAATTCAATTCAAAGGGTGGGCTCTATTTTCCGTTGAACTTCCAATTTCATGCTAACAAAACACACATTCAGTTCTGTTGGACTTCCAACTTTGTTGTTGGCAAAACTGAAGCTAAATTTAAAAGGATTTGAATAAAATGGAATGCTCAAAGTTCACTGAAAAGTATACTCAATTTTCTAAAAGATGGAAATATATTAGAGCTTTACTACGAAACATTGACATATGCCTTAAATCTAATATAGTATTCATTTTCAGACGCTGCCAAGCCCACTGTGCAAAATAATTATTTCATTAGGGACACCTTTAAGAAGATTGGTTTTCTTAGGACATCACTGCAATCAATAGCAGTATTGGTCAAACACACTGACAAGCATCATAATGAACATTGATAACAAACCTGGAGAGATGGCTCCTGTTTTAAGGTAATATTTTGAATGTCACAGTTGATGAAGTTGACTAATTAGACTGCACCAAATCAGCACCAAAGGTTATTAAAAGTATAACCTGATATTATCCAAACTTGTATTATTAAGAGCGTCGGGTGATGATCTTGAATGAGCAGAACTGCAAACCTCTCTGGCAACTGTCTGCACAAAGAAAAAATAATCACACATGCAGCAGTTATGTACTCTACTTAATTAGTTTTGAAGGCTAAATGGATTTGCTACCACATGGTTTAACTTTGGCAATAATAGCAAGTGAAGAGTTTATTTTCTGACTGTTGTTAGCAAGGAAAAAGTCAACTACTGAAGCGGAAGTCTTTTGAACCATAGTAACAACAAAACCGAGAGTGTTATCCTTATTAACTTCTCGTCAACCTTTTCTGACTTATCGGTTGCTAGGGTTGTACAACAGATTTAATATACAAGTTGCACATGTATATCAAATTTGTAACTGTGCATTTCATGCAATATTTCCTGTTCTTCACTTTTTTTCCCCAGAAGTCATAGGGTTCTACAAATAGGCCCTGCGATCCAGCACGTCCTTTTTGCTTAGCTGCCCGAATCCCATTTGTCCACATTTTCTCCAATTTAGTTCGAAAGGTGGACTCTATTTACTGTTGAAATTCCAACTTTGTGCAAATGAAACACTACTTTCACTTCTGTTGAACTTCCAGCTTAGATGCTGGCAAAATTGAAGATAAATGTAAATGGATTTTTGAAAAGAAGGAATGCTTGAAGTTAGCTGGGAAGTGTACAATTCAACTTTCATAATATAGAAATCGATTGGAGCTTCACAAGGAAACATATATCAATGTCCCTTGAATCCAACACAGTATTCCTTCTATGCCTTTTTTTTAAACTAAATGTAGCCATTGCATCTACTTCCACAATCTCCTCTGGCAGCCAGTGCCAAATATCACTCACTCTGTATGGAACACAGATTCCTTTTGAAACCCCTTCCTCTCAGCCTAAACATACCCACGTCATTCACTCCATCTACCCTATCTAGACATCACATCAATTTATACACACCAAACAGGTCACCCCTTTGCCTCCTTTGCTCAAAGGGAAAACAAACCTAGTCTGAACAACCTCTATAACTAGCCCTCCAATCCACACAACATCCTGGTGAATCTCCTCTGCATTCTTCTAGTACAGCCATATTCTTTCGAAAGTGTGGTAACCAGAACTCCATGTACGGTTTTGTAAATTTAATAGACAACATCCTAACTTTTATATTCAATGCCCCAATCTTTGTAGACCAGCATGCAATCGGCCTTCTTGCTTGCCCAATCTGCTTGTCTTGCCACACCCTCACATTCAAGTTAATAAATCTCTCCTCTGTGTCTATGTTGTCACCAGGCCACGTACTTGCACTGAATATCCACACAGGCCATATAAATTATGGTCACCTACTCCACAAGATGAAAGATAATAAACAATAGACAATAGGTGCAGGAGTAGTGAAAAAGTTCTTACAAAAGTAACAGCTTACTAAGGGGAAAATAAACCCTCAAAATGCTGATCATCCACAATCAGTACCCCGTTCCTGCCCTCTCCCCATACCCCCTGACTCCGCTATCATTATGAGCTCTATTTAACTCTCTCTTGAAAGCATCCAAAGAATTGGCCTCCACTGCCTTCTGAGGCAGAGAATTCCACAGATTTACAACTCTCTGAGTAAAAAGGTTTTTCCTCATCTCCGTTCTAAATGGCATACCCCTTATTTTTAAACTGTGGCCCCTGGTTCCGGAGTCCCCCAACATTGGGAACATGTTTCCTGCCTCTAGCGTGTCCAATCCCTTAATAATCTTATATGTTTCAATAAGATCCCCTCTCATCCTTCTAAATTCCAGTGTATACAAGCCCATTCGCTCCAGTCTTTCAATATACGACAGTCCCGCCATTCCAGGAATTAACCTAGTAAACCTACACTGCACCTGCTCAATAGTAAGAATGTCCTTCCTCAAATTTGGAGACCAAAACTGCATACATGGCCCAAAGTTGAATTGTAGTAATTATGGAATTCCAAATTATGGAATGGATTGCATCAACTTAGCTATGAAGACCTGTTATAAAGGAACCTCATTTCTCCACTTGGGATCTTCAGAATGACTAGAATGACACACTGGACATCTTAACGATAGATTTTTCAAGTCATATCAAAGAGAAAACATTAGATTTGTTTCTTGTAACAGGCAGTTACCTATTATCTCATAAGAGGTACAAGTGATTTGTTTACATGCCAAACTTGTATTTATGACCAATGAGTGAACTATACATCAATGTGTAATTTTTTGCAAAGTAAACTTAATAGTCATACAGTGTGGAAACATGCCCTGCTCACACCGACCAACATGCTCCATCTACACCAGTTCCACCTGCCTGTGTTTGGCCCATGTCCCTCTGAACCTTTCCTATCCATGTACCTGTCTAAATGTTTCTTAAATGTTGCGATAGTACCTGCCTCAACTACATCTTCTGGGAGCTCATTCCATATACCCACCACCCTTTGTGTGAAAAAGATACCCCCGGTTTCCTATTAAATCTTTACCCCACTCACCGAAACCTATGTCCTCTGGTTCACGATTCCTCTATTCTGCGCAAAAGACTCTGTGAGTGCACCCAATCTATTCCTATCATGATTTTGTATACCTCTGGAAGATTACTCCTGATCCTCCTGCGCGCGAAGGAATAAAGTCCTAGCCATAGAGTCATATGTCACGAAACCAGAAAAAAGTCAAAAAATACTCCATTTAAAAAAAAACGTTCTTACAAAAGTAACAGCTTACTAAGGGGAAAATAAACCCTCAAAATGCAGCAACTGAAAGCACTAGTCTGGTATTTTACTAGGTTTAAATGTGTACATGAGAGCTAGAATACTACAAATTATTTATGCTTTGTCCTTGTGACTTCAAACATTGCCTGAACCCCTTAGATACATGACAGCCTCTTCCAGACTATTTCACTTGCTCATTTTATTTACTGACATGTTTTCACATCTTCAGAAAGCGAGAAAATATATTGAGAAGCTGTGTTCACAGTGTACATAATGCCTGCAGAAAAGTCTGTTGTCCACAGTTAATAGTCATCCAGTGACACAAACTGACACATTCATTGTCACTTTGAATGGGAATACCTGCCTGATACTGCCGCAGAGCTTCAAGCATTTCAGGCACCACTTCCAGGAAGATAAATTTTCCCGGTCATGAACTATGTGATTCTGGGTGTAGAGATTGCTATGAGGTATTATTTGTGTCATAGAGTCCTTCAGCAAGGAAACAGGCCCTTTGGCCCAACTTGCCCATGCTGACCGATATGCCCCATCTACACGAGTGCCACCTGCCCTCATTTGGCCCATATCCCTCTGAAACTTTCCTATCCATGCACCTAGCTGTAAAATTATTGAAAAATTTCTTTAAATAAACTGAAACACTGAGGTTTAGGTTTAGTTTAGTTTAGAGACACAGCGTGGAAACAGGTCCTTCATCCACCCGTGTCCATGTCGACCAATGATCACACCGTACACCAGTTCTATCCTACGGACTAGACACGGTAGCGCAGAGGTAGAGTTGCTGCCTTACAGCGAATGCAGCGCCGCAGACTCAGGTTCGATCCTGACTAAGTGTGCTGTACTGTACGGAGTTTGTACGTTCTCCCCGTGACCTGCGTGGGTTTTCTCCGAGATCTTCGGTTTCCTCCCACGTACAGGTTTGTAGGTTAATTGGCTAGGCAAATGTAAAAATTGTCCCTAGTGGGTGTAGAATATGTTAATGTGTGGGGATCGCTGGGCGGCGTGGACCCGGTGGGCCGAAGGGCCTGTTTCTGCGCTGTATCTCTAAATCTAAATCTAAATCTAAAGCCAATTAACTTACAAACCTACATGTCTTTGGAATGTGGAAGGAAACCGGAGCACCCTGAGAAAACATATGTGGTCACAGGGAAAACATGCAAAGTCCGTGTAGACAGCACCTGTAGTCAGGATCGAACCCGGGTCTTTGGCACTGTAAGGCATCAACTCTATCGCTGTGTCACTGTGCTGTCCTTTTGAAATATTGTAACATTGTATTGGTATATTGTAAAACTATGATTGGGATGTCTTTCTTTTCCTTCATGAAGTTTCATTC